>NW_004955415.1:17299049-17313511 GCF_000276665.1 Chinchilla lanigera | reverse complement strand
ATGTGGGAAAAGAGAAGGGAAAGAAGGAGAAATTTTGTCTGTATGTATGCAGGATAGTTAACATGGCTGTTCTACTGTCTTGTATTTCTTTGCTGAAAGAAACTGTCAGTGAGTCCTTGGTTGATTAGTATTGCATGTATATATCCGTTTTCATAAGAAACCACTTTGAAGATATCAATAAGTAATAAAACAAGCATTGTTAATTCCCTACCACTTTGTTTTTAACTCCGTATTGTCTGTACTGTCCTTTTGCTATTTTGTAAAATGTTGTCCGTCTGCTAATGTTTTCCTCCTTTTATTTTAAAAAAAGAAAAGAAAAGAAAAGAAAAGAAAAAGAAAAAGAAATCAAGAAAGAGTGAAGAGTAAAGGAGGTGTTATGGTTTGCATCTGTATGTCCCCCAAATCCTCATGCAATCATAGGGCAGGCTTTTATAGTTTTGATTCATGGCTGTGAGTGCTACACTGCCCTGGGGCAGATAGTTCGAATATGTAAGGGAGAGGAAGAGGCTGCTTGCCAGCTCTCCTCCCTTTTGTGCTTGTTGCTTTGCTGTCTTCTCCCACCATGAACTGTTGCCCTCTGCCATGTGCCACTTTGCCTTGGAACCAGCCAAGTATGGACTGAAACCTCCACAAACTGTGAGGTAAATAAACCTTTCCTTCCTTACTTTTGGATGTCAAGTATTTTGCCTCAGCAAAGAGAAAAGTAACTAAAATAGGAGGCAAAAAAAAAGACAGAAATAGAGGAAAGGAGGGAGGGAGTGAAGTAAGAAGAAAAAGATGGAAAAAGACAGAAGAGTGGAAAGAGGGGTGATGGAGAGGAAAGGAGAAAAGGATCCAGGAAAGAACAGAAGGCAAGGAAGGAAGAAAGAGAAAGAAAAGAAAGATGAAAGAGTAGGGAGGAAAGAAGGGAGGCAAGGAAGGAAGGAAGAAGAGAAGGAAGGATGGACTAAGGAAGGAGGAAGGAAGGAATGAAGCAAGGTAGAAGGAAGGAAAAAGGAAGGAGGGAAAGAAAAAAGGAAGAAAAGAAGGAAGGAAGGAAGGAGGGAGGGAGGAAGGATGATTGACCTAGTTATTCCCAGGGATAAAATGTATTTGATCATTTTCCCCAAGATAACTTTAAGATACAAATGTAACAGGATGTTCATACCAGAGGTAAAACGGAACTGAAAACCTAGTTCGCTCTGGCAGCTAATAAAAGTAATGATTTGAATTAAGTATCACTTTCTCCTAGAAGCATATGAACAAGGAAATGGGGGTCAAAAGGGCAGCGACAGTGTTGTAAGCGCTTTATCCGAAACATAAACATTACTGGAGTACATTTTGGACCAAATTACCTCTCTCAGATCTGAGATGTTAGCATTCCTGCCCTATTTAAGCATGCCAATTTTACTGTGGCTTTGAGGAGAGTTCATCAGGGGCTTGGCTGGACAGTTGAGAAAAAGACTATGCCTCAAGGACGAATATAACTCAAGCAATTAAAAGGCATCCAACTGAGAAGGACCTCATAAAACCTCAAATCCCGGGATCATGGCCCCTCCCCATAAATATCACAGGCAAATGGAGCATACATCACTCCACTTCACGAGATAAGGCAGTCACCTTTCCCTTGTAAACACATACAGTTGGTAAATCCCAAAACTCTGAGCAAGAATGAACCAAGTCCAGCTAGATTAGAATTTGTCTTACTAGAAAGAACATGGAACCCTCTGGTTCTCCTATCACAGGATAAGAGATATGGGCTGTCTAAAATCAAAAATAAAACCTGCATGGAACATCTGGGTTTTTTAATAATTAAAAACTTAAAAGAAGCAAACATAAGCAGGCACCTGGAAATCTTGAAATTTTACAGGATTTAAAGATTTCCAGGAATATTTTTGTAAACCAAAAAGTAAATAATATTTATGGCTTCAATGCATTGCACCTGGATCTCATTTCCTCAATGGAATTTGCTATCACAAATTTACCACGAGACACTGTGATGTAACCATCTCTTTGGGTTGCAGACTTTTCCTTTAAAATGAAGTTTATATAGCATAATTCACAATGAATGACAGACACAGGGTCCACAGACAGATGAACGGATAAAGAAAATGTGACACATACATCCAACAGAATGTTATTCAGCCTTGAAAAGAAGGCACACCTTCCACACATCACAACATGGATGAGACTTAGAAATATAATGGTAGGTTAAATAAGCAAGTCACCAAAGGACATTGTATGATCTCACTTATGTGAAGTATTTAAATTGTCAAATTCACAGACACTAAAGTGGAAAGGTATTGCCAGGGACTAGAGAAAGGGGAGAACAGGGATTTGCTGTTTAGTGGATTCAAAGTTTTATTCATTTCTACAAGATAGAAAAAGTTCTGGAGATGGAAGGGATAATTGTACAATAATTTGAATGTACTTAATAAACCTAAAACAGTCACAACATGGTTAATCTGGTAATTTTATATTATTTATTTTACAATAAAGCTAATTAAAATGTCATAATGTAGTTGATTAGTTATTTCATTCCAATCTATTTTTGGATAACTCAGTTCACACCTTTCCAAAAAGAGTTGTCATTGCCATTGACTTGAGAAATAGCCTATCACAATTGTGCCAGACTCCAATCTATATATTTCTTCTTTGAATGAACTTGACCAAGCAGCAGAGTAGCTATTTCCAATTAAGGAGAAGCAATTTAAGATATAACAATTGCATTTTTTGTGTTGTGGAAATTCTCAGTACATAGAGTGTCATCTCTGGAACTGACTCACATAAATACTGTAGGATCACAAAGTTGCCAATCTCACAACTTACTAATGGATGAGGAGACTGGGACTGCTCTAAAACCCAAACTTTGAAAAGCTGTAAATTGGATATGTGATGCATCCAGCAGGAGTAGCCAAAACAATTGCCTGACCAGGCTGAGTTTTGGCTCATTTCTTCTGCTTCTAACTCGTTCTAGAAATGTTTCTTGCTGGAACCCATCCTGCTGGATTAGTAGACTTGGGTAACAAGACATTTTACTTACTATAAAATATGAATGTCCTAGGAAAGATGAGAGCAAGGAAATAAGTGTAGATTTGGATGAGGGAAGACAAAATTTCCCAAGAATAAAAACACAGCTCAAAATTTAGAATAGATTGCTTCCCTCAGCATTAATAAAGATGAGAGAATTTAATTTTTTCAAATAAGGTAGCTTCCATTGTCTTTAAATTATCTTTAAGAATTATCCCCACTTGCAGCATACTTACTTCTACCTCACTGTCATTAAAGACTCTGGTTAGATAAGAATCATATCTGTATTGCCTTAACAACAAGAAGTTTGGGAAAGTAAACATGTGGGCAGCCTATCCCCAAAATGATACAGTTTTATGGGAAGACCCATTATGCCACAAGCTTACAAAGGTTAAATGCCTTCAAAGAAATCCCATGTTTAGATGAGTACAAGAATCTAGACTGTTGCTCTCAAATTGACATTTGTTCTTTCCTACTGCTATCATTAGTCTAAATCCTAAACAACTGTAAAGAATCCCTTCTGTGATTCATTCTCACTCTTATGGGAATTACTTAGTGTGTGATCACTTTCTGTCATTCTTATCAAAGAGCATCAAAGATAAAAAGACTTGGAGGTAGAGCAGCTATGAAGATGACATTCTTGGTTAACACTTCTGGAGTTCTTCATCTTAAACAATCTGCTTGTCAGTAATCACACAACACAGAAGCAGCCCCAGTACTCAAAATAGCGCTGGTTCTCTCAACAGTGGGGACAATCAAGTCCCCTGGAGAAGCTTCCAGGCTTACAGCAGAGGAAAAACAAACACAAATTTAAAAAATACAAGAATTCTTCCAAATAAAAGTCACACGTTTAAATCAATAACTGACAAACATGTAAGCGAATGTAGCAGGATTGTGGAGCCATTAGAAGGTATAAGTTCAAGCAAAAGACTCAGGAGAATAATTCTAGACACATTATGGTTTGTTCAGATTTCATTGCCTTTGTCACTCCTATTAAGGTCATGTGGAAAAAAAATCACTACCTGTTTTAAAAATATATGAAACAACACCACTGAAAAGAATGAGGATTTTGTTGAGCTAAGTAACTTTGGAAGGAGTAGAGTCTATGCAGCTAAAAGCAAATGAAAATAAAGTCATTTTCCATGAGGTTGTAAGTTATCAGTTCTGATTCTTCTATATTTGAACACTGGAATTAAACAATTAAGTCAATGAGAGTTTATAATTAAGAAAATTTACCATAAGTGGGGGGCAGATTTCTCACATATGGGAAGGTGAGATCACAGATAAACAAGGAGAGAAAGATAGACTACTCTGACTGTAATGGGTCAGAGTTGAAGATCTCAGTGGGAAGTCATGGTTAGTTTAATATAGATCTGAATGGCCACATATAAAATTATTTAGAGATATGTATATGTACAAAAGTTATTGCACAGGTACTTAGATCTCAGTTTCTAATATCACTCTCCAATTAAAGTTACCAGGCATTTTTGATGAAATGGGTGATTCATTATGACCTCATTATGAAGGTTGATCTGATTATGAAAGTTGACCTGATTATGAAGGTTGACCTGATTATGAATGTCAGGTCAAAGGAAAAAGCCAGTTGAAAAAGTTTGTAATGGTTAAAGCTTGAACAAAAATGTACACCAGAAGTGATTAAATTAATAAACAGAAGAGTGTAAAAAAATCCATACAAAAGAATTTTTTTAAATTGTGTATGTATACCTCTCTCAAGAATGTTGAAATATTCCCCCACTCCTAAGTGTAGGTTGTGCACAGCGCTTTCTCTCTTGAGAATCCAACACAGAAGCAGAGGGAAACAGAAGGTGAAGAAACCTGACACACACTTAGTAATCAGGGAAACATCAAAAGTGAGATCATGCTGATATCATATATTCTCATAGGGTGGTTTGGTTTTTTTTTGTTTTTTTTTTTTTTTTTTTTTTTTTTTGGTGGTATCAGGAATCAAACTCAGGACTTTGCACTTGCCAGGCAGGCACTGTACCGCTGAGCTATATTCCCGGCCTGGTAGCACATATTCTTAGCATTAAACAATGACACTTTACATCTGTGACCTTCATCATAAAAACCATAACTATAGTCTAATTCTGTGAAAGTATATTCCATAAATCTCAACGGAAGTAAATTTTACAAACTATGGATGACCAATATTACTCAGAACTGTCAAAGTCATGAAAAAGAAAGAGAATTCAAGTAACTGTCACACACAAGAACAGCCTAAGGGAACATCTTTAGATCTGCTATGTCACACTGGAGGAAAACAGCAGAAGCAATAAATCTTCATAAATAATGACTGTTAATGAATATCAGTGCCGGCACGTTAATTTTAACAAATGTATGATGTTAATAGTACAAGAATGCGCATTTAAATATAGAAAACTCTTGTTTCTTTTTTCACATTTTTGGAAATTTTGTGTTCTAAAAAATATGTCAAAATTAAGGCATTCCCAGATAAAAGTTGAAAGAATTTGTTTCTCATATGCCTATAATAGAAGAAACGTTAAAGTAAATCTTTCAGGACAAGGTGAACCCATCCATACTCCACAGTATGGGGTGAAAAAAGCGTCAGTCAAGAAAACTGCACAGGTAAATATGTGAGTCAAGATGAATACATTTTGGGGATACTTTTTCACCTAACTTAAAAGGCAAGTACTTTAAACAATAATTAGAAAATTTTACTCATGAGTGTAAAATTTATAATTACGTGATTTCTATTATAATAATATCATCAAGGGGGAAGAATGAAACTATATAAGTATAGTTTCATTGAGTTGAAATGAAAATGATGAGCTAATTGCAATGTTGAGGGCAACCAACAGCAAAATAGCTCAAAAATGTGGTTTAGCAAAACAGTAAGACAACAAAAAAATTAATATAGTTACCAAAATACATCTAGCTAATTTCAAAGGTAGGCAGTAAAAGAGATAAATGGAAACAAAAATATCCACTCATATATAAAACAAGCAGCAAAATGACAGACATAAATTCTATCTTATCAGAAACTAAAAGCAAATAAATGGTTTATACACTTTAATAAAAATTTACATAAGAAAACATTATTTAACCATATTCTACCTACAAGAGGTATGTCTGAAAGTTAAAGACACAACTGATTGAAAAATAAAGGGATGGAAAAAGTTAGGATAAACAAAGAGTACCAAGAAAGCTGAGTGGCCATACTAATAAGAAAGAAAATAAACTTTATAACAAAAAATCTTTACTAGAGAAAAAGACACATTTTGTAATAAAGAAGAATTAAGCCTTCAGAAAAGTAGAAAATAATATAAACATATGAACACTTAGTAATATTATCCTGATATAAATAAACACAAACTGATAGAACTGAAGGTAATCAGAGGTAATTCAATAGTCACAGTTGGACATTCCAATATGTAACTTTCAAGAAAAATTTAAAATGTGTGAAAGACACAAGAAACTGCCATGACAAAAAAGTCTATGAAAAACTATATAACAGAATATACAGTTTTTCAAGTACACTGAAACTTCCTTTGATATAAATCATATGTTTGAACATAAAGTACTACTCAATAAATTTGAAAGTATTAAAATTGTACAGAGATTAATCTTGAACTACAATAGATAAACTAAAAATCAAAAATAGAAGAAAAATGGGAAATCTAACATAGCAATCAAGAAATATATCTCTAAATAACTAATGAATCAAAGAAGAAATTATAAGGAATATTACAAGTTACTTAGAAATGAATGAAAATACAACATACTGATTATAGGTAACAAATGAATTGAATAGATTTCTAGGAAGATCCAAACTACTGAAACTGACTTATGCAAACAAAATATCAAACTTAAATCAACACATGAAGAGATCAAATTAGTGGTACAGAAACTTCACACTGGGATGATTTAGCTCAATGGCACAGCTCCTGCCTGCCAAGTGCAAGGTCATGAGTTCAATTCCCGGTACTGGAGAAAAAAAAAAAAGAAAGAAATTTCACACTAACTCCCATGACCAAATGGCTTTCCTGGTGATCTTTAACAAGTACTTTTAGAAAAAATATCACTTTATGACAAATTCTTCCAAAAGAAGTAGAAGACCAAAAAAAACTTCCTTGCTCATACTTTAAGTCTCCAAAATAAGAAAAAGACATAGGAGAAATGTCAAATAAATATCCTTTTTGAAAACAGATGCAAATACAATCAACAGAATACTAGCACACTAAACCCAACAAATATAAAGAGTTACATACCATGACAAATGAGATCTAGCTCAGGAATTCAAGGTTAGTTAAACACCCAAAATTCAATCATATATCATATTCAATAGAATAAACTACAAAGTCACAAGATCATTTAATGGAATGAAAAAAAATGTTTGGCCAAAAAGAACATTTTTTCATGTAAGAACACTTGACAAATTAGTGGTTAAAGAGAATGTCTTCAATCTGAAAAGGGGCATTCTGTAACAATGTACAACTATCATTACAACTAATGGTGAAAGACTACGTGTTTTACTCATAATATCAGAAAAACTTAATGCTTAACTCTAAGAGCATGAAGACAAGATATCACTCCTACTCAACATTGTTCTGGGTGTGGAAGCCAAGGAAATTAATCATGAAAAAGAAAAGGCATTTAGACTGAAAAGGGAAAATGTCAGTCTTTCTTCACTGAAGGTAGAATAAAATTCTGTCTTCTAACTCAAGTTATGAAAATAAGAATCCCTAAGGGTAACACTGAAAATTACCTCAATGTTATATGTAGAAGGGTTTTGCTCCACCCCAGGATGCAGACTTTGAACTGGTAATGTCAGCTCAAGATTTGCTTATCCTATTGCTCTGATCTGGAATTAGAAATATCAGGATAGTAACTATAGCCAGACCCACTGAAATTACATGATATATTAGCAGAGGTGTTTGAGTATGGAAGGATTCCATGCAAACATAATTTACTGTTATAACGGGAGCAGAAATTAAAGAAATATTTTACTTTATAACAAAAGTCTCCATTTATGCACTTTAGCTTTAAAGCACTGCACAATAGAAATTTTCACTTCAGGGTGAAATTTATTATAAACATGTTAGGTCCAGTTAATGACTTATCAAAACAACTTCATGTATGTCACCAAAATTCCTTGAGTAGAAAGGACACCACAGACATGTAATATCAAATTAAAATGTCTTTTTCTTTTCATGTTGGGGATTAATCCAAGGAAGGGCTGAGCTACATCCCCAGCCTTTCTTATTTTATTCTGAGACAGCATCTTGGAAGTTGCCCAGGTTGACTTTAAATTTCCAGTCTTTAGGCTTCATTCCCCTGAGTAGTTGGGATTGCAGGCATGATAATGTCTTTTATTAGCTGTACTATAAAAATGTACTAATAAAAGTAGTGCAGAGGATTCTTGGGTTAATACTGAGGATTCCTCTGCTACATTTTTAAATTGATTACCACACTTTGTTGCATACAATGGGTGTCCTTTCCTTCTAACTTCTACTGATTGAAATTCTCTGCTACCCTTGAGACGGAATCTCGTGCCACCCTTTAAAGTCCCTTTGTCTCTTCATTCCTATACAGTTTCTTTGCCCAAGTCCAGCAGCTCTGACATTTCTGTGTGTTAGTCAGTGCTTCTCAAACCAAACCTTCTGAGCCACCAGAATATCTTACAAAGGTATATATTATGATCAAGCAGGTTGAACTGGACTGCAAGGATCTGCTTTTATGACTGATGTTTGTAATACACAATCCATAGTATTTTTGCTACCAGGAATCGAACTCAGGACCTTACACTTGCCAGACAGGTGCTTGTGCCACTGAGCTATATCCCCAGTCCACAATGCATACTTTGATTATAAAACACTCAAGCCTTATATAATCACTTGGCATTGTTTCATGACTATTCTTTCTGCATATTACTGACTAAACTCAGGGTCTCTTGATTACACAAACAACTTCTTTTCCAGTTTTTATTTGCCTCCATCTGCTAGCTTGGTGATCATAACATTGTCAGTGAAAACAAAGAATTTGTCAGTAAGAAACGGATTTATTCAACCATTACTCACAGCGATGTTAACACTTTACAGTGAATTTGTACTGATGGGAGGTCATGTTCACTTACTGTCTCAGTGATATAATCATAATTGCACCCAGATGTGCTATTTGACTGCAGCTAATCTCTCTGAAGTGATAACCTGGTACATAGACACAGAGTCACTGACATGGCATGACACACTATTCTCCTACTGGTAATGCTTAGGAATTCTGAGTAATATAGCCAAGATTGAAAGAAAGAAGAGACCATGAGCTTGTATCCAGGATGAAGAGGAAACTAGAGATGCACATAGAGGCAAACCAGTGGAACATACTAGAGTGTTAGAGCAAAGTTAGGCCCTGGAGCCAGAAACAGTCTTTTACACAAACCCAGTAACAAAAAAAAAGTGAGTTCTGGCAGACACGTTATGCACTGCCAAGGTATTTGTGACCATTAATCTTGATATGTCAACTTCATTGGCTTACGAAATGCCTACCAGACTAGTAAAGCACATTTCTTGGTGTGTGTCTGAGTGGGCCACAGAGGCATGAATGAGTCCTCTCTGACATTGTTCCTGTTCTGTTTCCCAGCTACCGTGGACTGAGTAACTTTGTTATGCCCTACATTTCAACCATCATGTTCCTTTTTTGAAGCCAGCTGACTATAGACTGAACTCTCTGAAACCGTGAGCCAAATTAACCCTCTCGTCCACTAAGTTGTGGGTGTCGGTTACTGTGTCCAGTCACAAGAAAGAGACCATTGCTCAGCTATGAGGAGGGTCATTACCTGGCAGCATTTTTGTGTTGTATACCAGGTTTCCAACAGCCTTATAGCCTAGGGCTACACGCAGCCACTGACTGAACCAGCCGGTCCTAGAAGGGCCTGGCCATTTCTGTACAATGCTAACATCCACTTATGTACAGTCTTTGTCCCTGGAGCTCTGTGCTATCTTAGAAAAAACTGTATTAGTATCAAAATCTCATGGCTTGCTCTCTCCTCTCAATCTGTTCCCTCCAGTTTCCATTTACAAGTGCTACTTACCAATACATTTGTTTCACTCCTAACTCTAACTTATCATCTTCCTCCTGGAGGACCCAAGTGACACTTTCTCACTGGTATCTGAGAAGTGGAGCACTATAGCCTACTCCTTACTAACTTCCATTAGTCTATGTGGTGTCATCAGAACATACAGAGAGTATACACCTTTAAACATTTTAATGGTAATAAAAAACACATGGCCATTAATTCCCCTCAAAAAACTCCTCTCACACTTGTCCCATCACTCTTAACACTGCCTGAAGCAGTTCCCCTTTTCTGAATGTCTTTATTTGCACTGTCATGGCTGCCTCAATATTCTAAATAAATTCAAAATATTGACCTTTCGTGGTCATTTTAGCTTTGAGAAAGAGCCAGAATTTGCATGGTAGCCACAAACCATGAACAAGGTAAATGAGAACAGACAGTAGTGTTTGTGTGAGCCTACCTTTCCAACGGACAGCATGTGGCTACAGCAGTGCTGTAGTTTTGGTAACACCACCTAAAGGTGCTCATGAAAGAGAATGTCTAGAATAGCTTCAAAAAGTGTTAAGAATGATGGGGGTCTAGGGATATAGCTTAGGGGTACAGCACCTGTCTGGAAAGTGCAAGGTCCTGAGTTCAATTTTTGATTCCAAACACAAAAAACAAAAAAAGAATGATAGGATGAGTGTATTCAAAACATGTGGGAGTATTTTGTGAATTAATAGCAATGTATTTTACTATAATACATTTTTAAAAATTTAAACATTCACTGTATTGGTTTATTAAAAATAAAAGAAAAAAACAATAAATGGTTTTAAGACTGAGGGTACACAGGGGGTTTGATTATCATGGGACACAAGAGAACTTCCAAGCATAATGTCAATGTGCTGTACCTTTATTGTAGTGATGGTTATGTAATTATATCAATTTTTATGTTGTTTTGTTTTTGTTATTTTCTCTTTAAAAGAAAAAAATATATGAATATACAAGGATAGCTGGGGTAAGTATATTGCTGATGCCTATTGGTTTATTGAAAGGAATAGTTAATGCTTAAATTTTTTTCTTGTCCAATTTTGCATTCTTATATCTGGTAATCAGAATAACTAATTTGAAGAAAACAATATACAATATACCAACTTTTGTTGAATTCCTACCATCTTGCTTAATGAAGTTCTGTATCCTTTCTAATTTTTTATTATTTGCTGCTCTCTTTCACTGTTTGATCAGTCTTGCATTCCTACATCTGGTAATCTGAGCAACTTCGTTGAAGATAACAATATGTAATATAACAACCATTGTTAATTCCTATCATCTTGTTTGGAAATCCTATATTGTTTTTATTGTTTTTGTGTTCTTTTGTCTTTGTCTTCATTTTTTTCCTATTTTAAATAAATAATTAAATAAATAAAATTTGTAAGTGGGGACTCAAAAGATAAAATTTATTGTATGCAAATTATATTCAGAAAGCATACACAAAATATACTATATTATTTAAAATGTGCACCATGAGCCAATGATTAAGAAAACTGACCATCTCAAGAATTAGAGAAGGGGCTGGGGATTTAGCTCAGAGGCACAGTGCCCGCCTGGAAGCACAACGTTGTGAGTTCAATTCCCTGTACCAGAAAAAAACCAAAAAACCAAAAAAAAAAGAGTTAGAGAAGATATGATGACACAAGGACACCCACAGGACAGTGGCATTATTAACTGCTCTGGAAAACAACTTGAGATCATTGAATATATGATTTTCTAGGGCTCAACAAGTTCTCTAACATGGTACATTTTACAATTTACATGCTCACAGCTATGGTTCTTTGCAATGTTTTTAGAGTCAAATATTGAAAAAATAAGTGTCTAGATAAAAAAAGATAACTTACAGTACCTCTAATGGAACACTATACATCTATACCAAGTAAATTAATTTCACCTGTACATTAATTTGATTAAATTTTGAAAACTACTACTGTTGAATTAAAAGCAAATAAGCTGGAGATGGTAACACTTGTACCATACCTTTTATGTATATTTAGACTTCCTCAAGATATTAAATCAAATTTAAAACCTGAATGGGCTGGATGCATACATTGTGAAGGGTGTGGTTAACTTGTACTAGAAAGCAAATGGTCTAGGGAGAGGTCCATATGTAGCTTCCACTATATCTGATTTTATATATATATATTATAATACATCTGAAGCAAAGCCAATTGAATATTACCTTTTATAACATTTGCACTGCAAGTTGGTACTCTACATTTTTATTTATGTTAAAAGTATCTCATTAGCTTGATAAAGGAATAAAAGAATATAGAAGTTCAGAAAAATAATAAGTAATATATTTTCTCTATAAATGCTTAAGATATTCTTCTGTTATAGGTCAGAAATAAGAGTGTATAATAATAAGCAATGTTTAAAATAAAGTGATTTGACTTTATTAAAAAGATCCAAGATTATTGATGTTGTCCCAGAATGATCACAGTGTAATGAATGCTTGACAAAGTTTTAAAATGTGTATATCTCTTAAGTGTATGATCAATCTTACATGTCTATATTTGTTTATGTGAGTATCCAAATTGAAGATATCAATATGTAATACAACAACTATTGTTAATTTCCTATCACTTTGTCTGAGATTTTGTACTGCTTGTATTGTTTTTGTGTTATTTTCTAAATGTACGTGTGTTTGTTAAGATGTTTTTGTTCTTTTATCTTTAAAATAAAAATAAATAAATAAATAAACGTATCTCATTAAGAGGGGAAGGAGAAGAAAAAAGGATTTTCTAAAAAGAAAAGAGAAAAGAACAAGAAAGAGAACTCAATGTCATGTTTTAGAAAATAATTTGAAACTAGGTCCCATCCAAAGTTCTGATCAGTAACAGTGCATTTGGTTACTTTCTCAGGAGAACATACGTCATGAAAATAATGCATACTTGAAAAAAAAAAAAAGCTAGGATGAACTACTTTCTAAACTGAGCTACAGAGAAAATAACAGTAATGTCATGATCAAGGGGGAAACAACATAATATATGTCAGGCCCTGGCTTTGGAAGGTTTTTAGAAACATTATGCAATCAATCACTTCAAGGACTTAAGAGGAAACAAAACCCAATCTTTCTCATTTCTAAAACTGGAGAAATAAAAGACAACAGCTCTTATTCAAGTTTGCAAAGGAAGTCTGTCTCGTCAGCAGGAGGACTAATGCTCCCTTCCTATGTTTTTGAGATTGTAGTAAAAATGACTTTTAAATGGCTTAACTTCAAAATATTCTTACTAATTTCAAAATCATCTGCTTATATTTGGATTTAATTCTAGATAAGAGAACAGCCAATGGACCTAATTGAGTCCCTCCTTTATTTTATTTTTTCCCAAAGTCTTTTGGAAGTTCTCCAGCTCTTTCATAAGAATGCCACTAACACCTTACAACTAGGTGACATTCCCTTGGATTTACCATACTCCAGACTACACACTGTCACTTCCCAAAGAACCAAGACAAATTTAAATATTTATTCTCCTGTTGAAGAAATAATGATCCAACACCAAATAAAATAAAGCTTCAATTTCTACTTTTGTGACTGTTTTATAAGTAAACCCATGTAATTCAACTTACAAAAGATACAAATATAAATCTTACCGGCTATATTTTGTATTTCTACATATGGGTGATAATAATGAAATTTGATAACGTGAAAGAGAAATAAGTTAATGAAATAATTAAGGTCACTTTATTTCCTTTAAAAAGAAAGGGAAAAATCATGAGCAGACATAATCTATATAATATACTTGAGCTACTATATATGTTTCCTTACTATAAACTGATTCCTTTTATGCAACTTTACCTACCTTTTAAAGCAGAGTTAAAATTCTTTGAACCACAGGACAATAAGAAGCTGTGAAAATGCTACCAAAGAAGGTAACATAGATTGTGAGAAGGATTGGAACATTTATAAAAATAAAAATGTAATCTATTTTCCTATACTTTTGAAAAGTAGTATTCAAATATTCAATATTATCACATTTTCTAAAAAGATTAATATATGGAACATAACAAAGAAAGAACAATTTCTAAATAAGTAATATCACATTGATGAGCTTTATTTTATTTACAAAATTGTGATTTTTACTACTTCTATAAAAATGACGTATGATCAATTCAAGCAAAAAGGAAAAGTAGCAGAGAAACTAACAATAAAAATAAAGGACAACATACACACACATGCACAGACACACAAAAATTTTTCTCACCCAGAATTACCATCAGAAATATTAGAGGAGCATCATCTCAAATATTTAAGAGTTGATAAAAAATATTATGGAAAAGAGTATTCTGTAAATGTCAATATAATAAAGTATTTTAAATAAAATGTTAGCTGGGGATTTAGCTCAGCGGCAAAAAGCGCCTGCCTGGCAAG
>NW_004955415.1:17261702-17298949 GCF_000276665.1 Chinchilla lanigera | reverse complement strand
TAAATAAATAAATAAATAAATAAATAAATAAAATGTTACATAAGTCAAGGAGAATTGCCTTTTATTCAGTTTTTCCTCCATCCTTCCCTTCTTTCTTCTTTTCATCATTTTTCCTGTTGTTTTCAGTGCTAATCAGTTTGCTGTTGCTATAACAAATCACCAAGATAAATCAATTTATAAAGAGGAAAGGTTTATTTCTCCTCATAGTTACAGAGGTTTCAGCATCCTAAAGCTCATGGCTGCTTAGCCATGTTGCTTTGAGCCTTTGCCGAGGCTGCACATCACGGTGGGGGCACATGGCAGAACACACCTGTTCCTCATGGTGGCCAGGAAGCAATGGAGAAAAAGAATGGGCCAGAATCCCAGCCTTCCCTTCAAGAGCATGCTCCCAGTGACCTAGCTTCTTGTCCTCTAGGTTTCAGACTTTAAAGGTTTTACCACATTCTAGCAGTGCCACAAGGCGGTAAACAAGCCCTTGACACATGGATATTTGAGGGACACTTATCCAAACCATATCAGTTTGTCTGTTACCTTTCCCCCTTTCTGAAACTTCCTCTTTTCCAAAAATTAAATGCTATTCCACTCCTATTTTAATTCCTATATATTTGCTTTTCATTACTTTCAATTTATTTTTATCTAGGACTAGATGAAAGATATTTTGAATCTTATTTTGTTTTGTTTGGGGTATTTTGGATGGAGGTCTATTTTATTTTATTTTTATTAGTTTGTGTTTGCTGCACACAATGTTTACATTCTTTGTGTGCAGTCAGTACATGTACATAACATGTACTGATGTACATGTACATCTTCTTTATTTTATCCCTTTTCTCTCCCTTCCCTCTAACCTCCTTCCATTTCTTTATCCCCTCCCCATATGAAAAAGATCTATCTCCCTACTTCTTATCTTTTATTTTACTCTTTACTTGTACTTTGGTTTCTTATATAAGTGAAACCATGCAATATTTAAACTTGGGTGTCTGATTTATTTCACTTAATGTTACAGTCCAAAAGACATTCTGTGACCTGGTTGATTCCATACTATTAATATGAAAATACTTTCAAACTGTTTCCTTTTCATGTACCCAGTATATTTTTTGCTTTTATTTTTTCCTAATAATATTTTAAAATTCTTCTAAGACCTTTAAATAAGAATATACAAATGATGAATTATAAACTTTTGTGCAGGGAAAAGATGGATAAGGCAGACCCCAAATGTATTATAGAAAACTGTTTTTTTTATAGATATTTTTTGAGCACCATTTGAAAAGTGGTTGGAACTTGAACCTTACTTGTGATTTTATATTTCATACAGTGAAAGGAAGGGAAATGCAAGTACAGATATTTTTCCTTAAATCTCTTGGGGCTGTTTAGTGAAAATCAGGTGCTTTTGAGGCAGGTGCTAATGAATCCCAATGCCAAAGCTTCATGGGACACAAAGAACCCTAAAACTGTCCATCTTGGTTATTACAAGTTAGTGTAGAGACACTATCTTGATGAACTGGCAGCAAAGTAAAACTGGCTTTAGTCTTCACTTGAGATCACCTAAGACATAGACATTGTCAAAATAGGCTCAGTTTAATTTTTCCAAATAAAAAATGAAAAACTTAACAAGTGTATCTGACCTACTAGACATCATAAGCCCATGAGGCTCTGCCTATAGAATGTCAACATCCACATTTGAGATAATAGAGCATTTAGTGTAGCTTATGAAAACACTAGCTGACGTAGCATTAAATTGAGCTGGTTAGTTACTATTAGAAAGTGTTAAATAATTTTTCAAGGCATCATAGTCTTATTTTATATCTTCATCATTTTAAGTTATGATTAAGATATACTTTAGGGGCTGGGGATATAGCTCAGTGGCGCAAGCACAAGGTCCTGAGTTTGATCCTTGGTACCGAAAAAAAAAAAAAGATATATTTTACACAGAAGACTAAACTCCCAAACCTTTTACCACACACACACACACACACACACACACACACACACAAAACCAAATTCTTTATATATACATATATATATACATATATATATGACTTATTAATGCATATTTTACATAAAATATTATAGAAATAGTTGTTATCCTGTGGACCCACTGCTTATTATTTATACTCCAAAGTGCTCTCAGGATAGGGTACCATCTTTTTTCAATTAAACTTGACCCAGCAGGATGTTTGAAAGCCAAGTTAGAACAAATAGTTTAGGCAATTAAAGATGTAGGCCTTGATGGCTTGGTCTGGAAATTCAACTGGCTGTTAAATAATCATCTAATTGAGACCATGGAGGGAATGTTGGGAAGTCAAGCAGGAATGACTCTCCTGCGTCTGGGGTTGAGATGAATTATGTGCCCATAAAATATGAGGTGGGTATCAAGTTACTCATTATGTTACACAAAGAATCAAGGACATGGGGTGAGCAGTGCAATTAGTTAAGAGAATCCATAAAATTAAAGCTCATCTGTTTGAAAATCAACTTAGACTAGACAGAGAATACCTATCATTAGAAGCATGGTAGGTAAATTGTGATTTGGATGGAATGCATTTGTGTATATAGACTCGGCCGATATAATGTCTTTGCATACATTTTCACAAATTAGGCTTTGTAAACAACACTGATTGGGTTCATTCTCTATCATTATCTTAGTGGCCCGACAACATAAGACAAGTTTTTTAAGTGTGGCAGGATGGGAGGATGGCAACAGGCCACGGTGAAGAACAGTATACTGGACAGGGGAATTGATTCCATGCTTGTAGTACACAAGGTCATCTGCAATGGGAAATTCATACATATATAAGTTGTGAAGAGTGAGGAAAATAAATGTTTTAGGTCTTCCTATTTAAAACTAGGCCCTGATGCCCTGAGGACCTTATTTCTTTGGGATCTCCCAGTATAAAAGAGGAAACACTCCATCGACTTAAGGGTCTACGCTTCCTTCCCCATTCTAATCTGCTTTTTATGCTGAGAACTTATTGGGTCTGGCTCATGGAACAGCACCAACTGTTCTAGATGTTTTACAGAAACTAACATCAGCATTTTTAGAGGAGTGGAATTTCCCATCAACTTCCAAGAACTGGCAAAGAAATAGATGTTAGAAATAGTTGTTATCACTTGAGAATTAATTACTTTAGACATAGACATTGTCAAAATAATTTCAGTTTGAGAAACATTCACCTCTGTAGATGAACTTCCCAGAGAATGTTCTGCTAGCTGCATACATATCCAGCCCTCCTAAACCAACAAGGAGAGAAATACAAGTCTGTGTAAATCACACATACACCTATCTACACCAAAGAACAAATTGAAAGCTTTTCCAACTAGCACCTCTAACAGGGTCATTGAGAGAGAATTTCAGGACAAGCCTTGTTGTGGTTTGTGTCTGGATGTCCCCCTAAAGCTTCACGTGGCCATGAGTGTCAGGTTTTTCTGAGGCAGCTAAAGCTAGAGTTTGTGATTGGTTCATTGTCTAGTGATCAAATTGGCAGTGTGAGGGCTACACCTGCCCTAGGGTTGGTAGCCTGCATACAGTATAAGTGAGGGAAAGAGGATTGCTCCTCCCCTTTAGCCCCTTTTTGTTTTTGTTGTTTTAGCATCTTCCACTGCCCTGAAACATTGCCCCTCTGTTATCCACCCTGCCTTGGAGCCAGCAGATTGTGGACAGAAACCACTACACACCGTGAGCTAATTAAACCTTTCCTCCTTAACTTTGGGTAATGGTGCTGGGCAAGTTTTACTTTGTCACCATCCACAGTAGAACACAAAATCTGTCTCCAGGCCCTTGTTACACAGAAGATAAACCAAGTATAATGTTTCCCCTTCAACAAGGTCAGAAGAGAAAAGAGGTGGGCAAGATGCCAGTCCTAAAGGGAAAATAAACCATGAAACAGTCTACAGATTAACTCAATTTATTGGAAGTCAAAAGAAAAGAGATCCATGGCCTCTGAGTCACTGCAATATTTAAAGGAAGTGGGATTGATATAATTGGCTTTTTGCCCACTTCACTTTCTCTCCTTTTTAAAATTTATCTTAGGGCAATTAATATTCCCTTTGAGGATGGAAAAAGCCGTTGTCAGAGTTATCCAGAGAAATATGACAAATAGGATGCAAAAATAGTATAAATACATGTATTTACTTATTCTAAGGAATTCGCTCATGCAGTCATGGAGACCGACAAATATTAAGACCTGTGACAAGCTGGAGACGCAGGGCAGCCAATGTTAGTTCTCGTCCATATCCAAAGACCTGACACCAGGACAGCCAGGAGGTTCCAGGCTGAAGGTCAGTGGGCTCAAATGTCAGGAAGAGCCAATGTTTCAGTTTGAATCAAAAGACAAGAACAAACAAAACAAAACAATGTCCTCATTCAAAGCCAATCAGGCAAAATATATCCTCCCCTACTTATTCTCTTTTTCCAGGATTTTTTGGTACATGTTTGCCGTTCATGCAGTTTATAGTTTTTGTTCTATTGCTTCCTTGAATCAATTGCATCAAGCTCACCCAGCAGACTACCAGAAGGTAGTTTCCTGCACCACATCTACCTGTTCAGATGCTAATGTCACGCAGGAACATCCTCACAGACACATCTGGAACAATATTTGACCAAAACTCTGGACAGCCCATAACCTCACCCCACAGTCACAGTGAAATTAACCAGATAACTATCTCATAAATAGAATATAGAAAGGAAAATCAAAAAGGAAAAATGGACCTGGGTCCTGAGGAGCATTAGAAATTAACATAAAAATTCTAAGCACTTTACCCCACACTTTTCTTTTTGTGAACAAGAAAAGCCAGATTTGGTTATTGCATTCAAGCACCCTGTCATACAAAGCCAAACACATTTTCTGCTCTGAAATATGAAATGTTTTCTACCCTTCCTCTTCAGGCTCTATCTTTTACCTGTCAAAATATAGCATTATTGTTCCAAAACTATACTTGTGATTTTCTTTCAATCTCGTAGCAGCTGATATTGATGACTTACCTATAACCCTCTGGTTTTAGTTGTTGTAAGCAATATGACTTCTATCTGCCACAATGTGCATTTCTGTCTGAAAAATTTCTTAATCACTAGAGATTTCCTCTGACACTCTGATTTTGAGGGTTAATGTCCCAGAAACAAGCCTCAACCAATTACTACAGGAGTTGGTGCATAAACCCCTATCTCACCAGGAAACAACCCTGAAGCCTGTGTTCTACACCATTTCCACATTTCTCCTATGGAGTTCAGTCACAGTTAGATACCGAGGTGGATCCTTGATAGTGTACCATAAACTAGGTACTTCCCCTCCCTCTCCTATTCTCTCTTCCCATTTTTATATTTTGAGGCATCACTTGCTACCCCAAAAACTTTTAGCAAAAGAATCCGTATCTCAGGGAATGCTTTGAATAGAACACAAATTTAGATACTCTTGCTTTCTCACACATACTAATGCTTCGAGTCTCATCTTAGAGAGTGCTGTATCACTGGCCATTGAAGACATCTCTAAATGTTCACCCTGGTTTGGACTTCCTGCTATAAAACCTCACAAAACTCTTGCTTTCCTTTTATAGTGATAATACCACACTAATAATAAAATTGCCTATGTAATTATTTATTCAATATTTTAAGATCCATTGTCATATCTTTATACATGGCTTAGCATAAAGTGAGCATTTAATAGGCTTATGTCCACGGAATGAGTAAATAAATTAATAAATATGGGTCCCTCTTTCTTCAACCTCTGTCTCTTCTGCCTCTAAAATGTGTCACTTCCCAGTTGTCTCCATCATCAACGGGTTCCAAACCACAATAATTTCTAAAAGGTAGTAGATTCATCAGAGTGGTCTCCTGGATTTTCATTTTTTACCAACTCATGTCATCTAGCACGGCCTCCCACTGCACTTAAAATTAAATCCAAACTCCTTAGGCTGACTTGTCAGGCTGTGCATGTTATTCCTGCCAGTTTCTTCAAACACATCTTGCGCTACTTTTCTCCGAGCTCTGCTGCTGAAGGTCGCTGGATTTATACTACTTCCTTCAAGATACCAACCCTTTCACACTTCAGCATTGTGGTCCCAATATTCTCAGTACCTGGAATCCTTTTATGCCAGCTTCAGATGATGCTTTAAAGTGTACTCAATAAAAGCAACATCAATGAGGATGTGTCCTGTACTCAGCAGTTGAATAAAAAAATATATAAACACAAGGGGTATTGTTGTTTTTGTTATACACAACAAGCCCAAAGCAATTACAGGGCCCAGACATGCTTATGCAGTTGGTGAAAATCCCTTTTCAGTATCCTATCCCAACTGAGCTCAGAAGAAGCAGCTAAAATAGACCCAATAGCTATAATTCAAAAGCCCATTTCATTCACCCCTAGACATCTTTAGATTATCTTCTGTAACTCTGTAAATTAAGAAGTCCCTTGACTCAAAGTGTCCATCAAAGCCTCTATTTGCTACAAAAACTAAAATGTATCTGGTGTGCATTAAACCCAGATCACTTTTAACTCAAATTTGAGTCACTTGGTCACTTTGGTCACTTTTGTCACTATTGGTCACTTTTAACTCAAATACTTTGATATGAAATGAACTAGCAGATTTACAGTAACAGAGCATAAGGCTCTGAAAAAATCAGATGCAATCAAGAGCAATAAATGAAACTCAGGTGAAAGAGAGACTAAGGCTTATTGTCCTTGCTGCTATAAAGCGGGCAAGCTACGATACTGACGTCTAAGCTCAGCTTACATTGCACATAAATTCCCAGTCATTCTTCCTGCCAGTGGGTAGGTAAAGGAAGAGAACTCAGGCTTATTGCACCAGCTTTCACCTAAAATATATTGTGTCCTTATTTCCTGGGAGTATATACACTGAGAAATGGAATGAGAGCAGTACTAACTATATATTAGAACCTCCATAAAGAAGCTGGTGGCAGGGTCTATATGCACTTAAAAAAAAAAAAAAAAAAACAAGCAGGATGCTTATGATTTACCAGCTCTCCATCTCCACTGTGAGCCCTGTGGCCATGGCCTTAAATGCTTCCAAATGTGATGTTGTCTTTGCCTCATTTCTACCTCAGTACCTGCTCTTCCTTCTCCCATTCTTTCCATCTTTTCCTTCCTGCCATGTAAAACTCTGTACACTGGAAGAGTCATCTTTATTGGTGTCTTCAAGGATAATTTTCTCTTCCACAGGCTAAATTTCTCTCCTTTATGTTCTCGTTTTATTGCAGAATAATTTCTCTTGAAAAGTTCTGCCAATAAGTTTATTGTCTCAGCAACCTTGAATTTTGAACATCTCAGGGACTCAATGCCCACAGTTTTCTCATTTAAAATAATTTTCAATATGAAGTATGCCATAATAAATAACCAAAGAATGAAAACCTGCCAAAAAGAAACAGTTTAAAATAGTGTCAACATTGCACGAACATGTGTAAAGCTCTGTGAACTATTGTAGTAATACATCAAAAGTGGCTTGGCAAATTCACATGACGTCATACACATAGAAGACTAGGCAAGAAATCTGAAAGAGGAGAATAATAAATTGTCTTTATTTAATTTTAATTTTTGCTATGACTTGAGATTTGTAGAAAGCCTTAAAAAGAACATTTAGAAGTTAAAACTGATGACCACATGTATTCTCTTAAGTTAAAAGATAATTTTTTTTTGTCTTTCTGAGAGAGGGTTTTGTTATGCACTTCAGGCTGGACTTGCACTCACTTTGTAGCCTAGGCTGGTCTCAAACTCACAGTGATCCTCCTGCCTCAGCCTCCGGAGTGCTGGAATTATAGGCGTGAGCCACCACACCAGGCTTTGAAGATAAATTTGAGCTTTCTGTTCTTAACATCTGCTTGATACTTAAAAAGGTCATTGAAAATAATGTCTCTTAAAAACTTCCAGGATACAACTGCATTCTATTTGAAATCAACCTAATAATGACAGCCTGGATTTATCTACAAAGACAATAACACACCCATACAAACACACTAAGAACTGATGATTAACAAACAATTCGCTACATGATTTCTTTCTCCAGAAAACTCTAGGCATCACTGCAAAACATGGTTTGATTTATGAAAATACAATTTAACCACAACTGCTCCAGAAGATGTCAACTTACCCAAAGTTAGAAATACCTGCCCAACCAACTATTCTCACTTCGAAATGGAAATACTGGCTTGTGCCTGGCACCTCAATAAGAATTTCAACCTGTTCCATCCCCTTTAATTATATTTACCAAAAACTCCAATGATGTGTTTTAATAGAGAAAATACTTTATTTTTAAAGAAGACTGATTGCTATATTAAAATATTTTGAGAAAAATATTAGCATGTTATGTGTGGCTTGGCAAAGTAGCTCTTAGGAGATACATCATGTAATACAAAAGTCAAAACCATTTTAGCTAGTTCCTGTAAAGAGGTAACAAACACAGATTAAAAAAAAAAAAACAACAACAGAATAGGAGTAACAGTCTTTGAAAGTTCAAAGACTGTTTGCCGCTAATTTGCATGCATTGGCTGTTAGCTATTGTGCTCCTACCCTCCTGGTTTTCATGGGAAGAGTTTAACTTACTCACTCAACGCCATAAGTAGAATATATTATATGGGGGAAGGCCAAAAAGGAGGTAGAAAGGTGTAGAGAATGAGAGACAAATTAAAAAATAATAATAATAATGAAAATGCATAATAAATTTTGTGTAGTTAGATGATAGCCCACATATATATACAGTGTATCTATTAGCTTTATATTGCAATGCTAAGAAATCATCACAAACTTAGTGTCTCAAAACAAGACAACTTTGTTATCTGACTGTTCTGTGTAAGTCATTCCTCACTGGCTTAAAATGAAAGTGTTGGCAAGGCTGTGGTCCTTCCTAGACCCTGTAGAGGAGAACCATTTTATCACAGTCCCCAGTTTAGGATATTAGGTTGTATATATCTTTGGGACCCACTATTCTGCCCAGTAGCATGTGGGTAAGTGAAGAGCTGACTGCAATGTCACCAATCGCTGCATTTCTTTATTGGAAGGAAAATCTGGAAGGGCTGTGACCCTTTCCACCGCTGGGAGCATAAATCCTCAGAGTTGCTTTGAAACATCATCTGGGCTATGTGGTGACGGGCTGAATGGTCTCCAGAACAAGTGTCCCACAAAGAGTGGGTTTCAAGAGAAAGGAAAAACACAGGAGCTCCTCTCACTGAAATATTTGCCTTGAGATATTTCTGTGCCTGAGAATGAAATGCAAATTTGCTTCCAGTAGCCTGAGGTGGGATAGTGGTTTTTATGGTTTTGCTTCAAAACCTGATGAAAATTGGGAGTGAGTTCATCTCTTTTTATAAGGTTATTTGGTGAGGTTTTCCAACATGATCTAATCTTGCCCTGGAAAATGAACTAAAAGGAGTTGACTGGTTATTAGGAATGAGTTCACTAGCCCCACTTAACAGCCATCCAAATGGATGTCTTCATGGAAGTCTCAAGCTGCTCCTGCCCAGCTGCATTCAGGGACCTCCCTGTGACTTCAGAGGGACTTCCCAGGGCAAGACAGGAAAAGAACACATCCAAGGACTTTCATATTTTAAGTGTGCTTGTCTTTCCATTACCTGCTCCTACTTTTAGAGCTGTATAATTTAACTTCCCAAATTAAGACCAGGTTACAAACCAATAACCCCTGCTCACTCTCAGACACAATCTTTTGTACCTTATTTGAAAACAACACCAACACGTCTATTTTTCTTTGTTGAAATGATATAAGTGGATTGGACTGACATTAAACTTTTCCAAAACAAAGCAAGGTAGAGCACAGTTAAAAGCAATCATACTGGTCTGATACAATTAATGAATTTCTGTAATTAAAGAGAAAAAAATGAAAGGAACCTGGTTGGGTAATATTTTTCATGCACTGAAATATAAGTACATATTTAATAAGAAAAAATCCTTTGTGCAAATTTTTAAACTTGTCTACTAGTTAAGGAAGTGCTTTAGTACTGATATTCTCCATAAAACCAGATAAAATGAATTTTTAATATTTCCTGACATTTCAAAAGTTAGAAGGTCATTAAGAAAAATAATCTATACATATTCAAATAGCAACGATAAAAACCTGAGGTATTTATTCAATTGTAAAATAAAAGCAAATAAAATACTAAGTAGGGATAAAGAAATAATGATTTTAGAGTTCTTGAAAAGTTTTTTGGGAGAAGGTCTAGTTTTTAGCATGGCTCTGACAAAGTAAATGAACTTGATTCTCAGGCCAGCTTTTTGAAAATAATGTCCTTTGGGACCACAATTCTCAATGGGGTGTAATTTGTCACCCCATTGCTACCCTTCTATACTGGGGAGGTTGACATTGAAGGTACTTTTAATTGTCAAAACTGGGGAGTGGGGGCTGGTGATTTAGCTCAGTGGCACAGCGCCTGCCTGGCAAGCACAAGGTCATGAGTTCGATTCCTGGTACAGGAAGAAAAATCAAAAACAAAAAAAAAAAAAAAAAAAACTGGGGAGTGCTCACTAAACAGGTACAGGTCAGATGTTTAGATTCTAAACATCTCCCATTCCTGAGGACAATGGATCCTTCATTTCTACCCTCTCACACACACAACAATGAATTATCAGGTTCACAATATCAATATTTGCAAAATACTGTTTAAGATTTTTCTGAGCTGCTGTACCATAATCTAAGCTATGCTGGCTTTTACAGCTAAATTGCCCATGAACCTCAAGAGGAAGGGAAGACCAAAACATTATTTAAGACTTTTAAAGAGCAGATTTAAACAAATTTTTTAAAAGAGGCACTAATCTCAGAAACTGCACTTAACTCAAACCACCGTATCTCTAATTGCATGCTGAGATATGCTCCAAAGAGAACCGAAGTGAGGACGGGATCTGTCAACACAAAACTCACATTTTTCAAAGGCTGGTAAAACAAATAAGGTACTTCTCTATTGATATGACAATCCAAATTAATTACTCAGAATTCATATTAAAACACTCCCGATAGTATGAGCTGAAATTCATTTACTCAGAGAGCAGTTGTTTTTGTTCTCTCCACCCCCGAAAACCAGTAGTTTAAAGGAAAAATCCTACACCTACTTATTTTAGAGGGATTAAGGAGAAAATTAAGAAAAAATTTACATTGTATCTACTCAAAAATCCTAAATGACAGGAATTATGTCTTTCCAATATTAATATTCCACAATTGGTACAAGTTGCCTAAGGTTTTCTGTGCTCAGATTTAGTCACTGGTTAAACAATTATTCTTTAGTAAAAACAAACAATTTTCTATTAATCTTCTAATTATCTTCTACTGACTTGGACAGGTCTGTTCATCTCTTATTTCTTCTTATTTTAAAAGCTAAAATTTGTTGAGTATTTACTGTATGTCTGGTTCTGTGCTTTATACCCAGGGTTTCATTTACACACACACATTTTAAAATCCCTATGAAATGGATACTACTATTATTACCTCTATGTTGCTAGATAATAAACTGAAGATTTAAAGAAAATAAATAATTATTGCATTGCTAGGTAGTAGCAGAACTTGGGTATGAACTCACAACATTTTAATTGTAGAGCCTATAATTTAATGACATTCATGCTAAAAGTCTCATGATAAGGAGTCTGATGAAGTCAAATTCATTCCTGTGTGGAACTTTAGTCAGTGGTGGGAAAATTTTTCTGTCTAATGAATTGCTCATTCACAAATATGAATGAATCTGAAAGTCCTGAAGGTCCTGGACATGGTGCTTATGAGAAAAATTACTGCAACTGAAACTACCAATGTAACTGGCAAATAGTCAAATACTTTGGAACTAAATTAAAACCATTTATATACATATATATATATACATATATATATATATAGTTTGTTTTTTGAGATAGTGTCTCACTAAGTAGTCCAGATCAGCCTCAAACTTGCAGTGATCCTCCTGCCTCTGTGCTTCCCAAGTGCTGGAATTACAGGCCCATGCTAGCACTCCTGTCTAAATTAAGGCATTTGACTTTTATTTACTAGTATTTGGTAATGCTACTAAAATGCCTTAAACCCTTGCTGTATAACTTCAGGGATTTTTTTCTGGGGAGGTCACTAAAATTCACATTGTTATGAGCATGAACAAACAAAAAATATCACACGATTAGTTGGTTCCATGGAGGAAAACCACCAGATGCATTCAATATTCAGTATGAAAATCTGGTATGTTTTCATCACAGTATGTTGTGACTCTCTGACTGGCTGTGTCTCATACTGACAGAAACACATTCTTAAGATCCACTGATGAACATATAAAAGCACTAATGTTCACTCACTGCTTCACTTTCAGGTCAAAATAAACATTCATTCAGTGGTTTACTCAATAATTCATGATGAAAATTCACCATTTATTAGGCACTGCATTCTATGGTAGAAATAAAATAGTAAGAAAGGCAAGACCCCTAACCTCAAAGACTATATATTTCTAAAAGAGAAAAACTAAACAAAGATATAAATACACCCATAAAATATCTCAAAGTAACAGCAAATAGAATTATTTGATACTGAGCAAAAGGGAAGAACCCTCCAGCAATTATGATCAAAGAAAGTGTCTTGATGAGCTAACAGTTAAGTGAAACCAATTGGATCAGAGGGCTAAGGATGTATGGAGAGGAAATCTTCTTGATAGAAGCAACAGAGATGGGACTGGAGGTAGTAATCAAGGAGATAAAGGGTATAGGTTGATGTGGGAGATGTAGGCAGGGACCATACTGGTGGTTTGGATTTTCCATTCAATGTAGTTGAAAAATACTTCAGCAAGAGAAAGTTATACCCTGATTTGCATCTTTCAAAGAATACTGGACTCTACATTGAAAATGTTACTGCAGTCGGCAAAAATGAAGTCTGATAGACTGACAGGAAACATTTGAAATAGTCCAAGAGAAAATGGTGGTAGTTTAAGCAAGGATAAAGGATAAATGTAAATACAGGAAAAGGTGTGTCATTTTAGATATACATATATTGATAGAATTTGCAAATGTTTTATATGGGAAAAGGAAAAAGTTAGAAATAATACACAGAAGCACTTTGATATAAAATAAGCGAGGTCAGTGAGAGGACCAGATAATCCAAGAAGTGGGAATACTAAAGGGCACATTGGGTAATGAACCTGTACCTCAGTGGAGTGCTCAGTGTATATATAAAGTCTGAAAGTCCACATATAAATCAGAACTTTCAGTGATGATGGAAATATTCTATATCTGTGATGTTCAATACTGTGCCCAAGAGCCACCTTTGGCAACGAGCACATAGGGTGTGGCCTGTGCACATGGAAGGCTGACCTTTGAATTTGCATTTTATCAATTATAATTTAAATAGTCAATAATTTATTCAAAAGTATTCATTGAAAACTGGGTTTGGAAAACATGTGTGCTAACAAAATTCATATACTAGAGCTCTAACCCCAATGTGATGGCACTTGGAAACTGAACTTTCGGGAGATGATAGTTGGGGCCATGAGGGCAGGTCTTGGCCTGATGCAATTAATGCCCTTAAATAAAGGGACATTAGAAAGATTTCTGTCTTCTATGCCTGGAAAAAGAGGAAGTCACATGGGCTCACAGTAAGCTGGCAGCTGCCTACAGGCCAAGACATTAGGCCTTCAACTGAAACCTATGTTATTTCTAATAACAGTAAGCAAAGCAAGTTCTTTTGCCCTAAAATGTACAAGGAATGTTATTTGAAGAAATGAATGTGGATGGAGTCATCTATAAGAAAATTTTAGACAGAAGAGAAGGCATTAGAGAAAAATAGAGGAAGAGAGAAGAGCAGTGGAGAAAGAGAAGAAAAATGAAGAATAAAAAGAAGAGAAAGACTTAGAAAACTTCAAAGTCCCAAAGTTTAAATATTGAGCAAATAAGGATCCAGCAAAGGATCAGTCCAAGGGTTGAACGATGATATCGTGGAAAAAATCAGAGAAAGGTAGGAATGAACAACTAGATCAACTACTGCTATGGAACAAAGTAATTGAATAGCAGAAATGCATTCTTTGATTTGGCTACTGGAGATCATTTACCTTGCCAATGGCACCTGAGAATAGGCTCCGGGGAAAAGTGGAATGAGGAGCAAAAGGGTGGTGAAAAAGTAAAGTCCAAGTGGCCAGCACCCCCTCTACAGAAATAATGATGGAAAGGGTAACAGGAAATGGTAAGGGAGAAAGTGAGACAGATAGGCTACAAAGGACAACAACTGAAAAGAAAGATGTAACTTCTTATTCATTTGTAGGGTGGGATCATGTTTGCATACAAATGGGAAAACCCCAGTAAAGGGGGAGAGTTTACTGATAGTGCAGAAAAGGGAAGAACTGACTGAAGAGCTAAGTCTTTTTTTGCTTTTTTTTTTTATACTAAAAATAAAAGGAGGAAAACATTAACAGACAGACAACCTTTTACGAAATAGTGAAAGAACAGTACAGACAATACAGAGTTACAAACAAAGTGGTAGGAAATTAACAGTGCTTGTTGTATTACATATAAAATTGTGGTACTTTTATATAATGGAATATTACTCAGCTATGAAGAGCTAATTCTGACGAAACAAAAGTAGACAACCTGCCTTTGACAGAAGCTGGGCAATTATTTAATTATATTCACGGGAAGAAAGACAATGGAGCAGATACAGGTAAGGCTGTGGGTTTGGTGGAGTTGGCAAGAAGGGGCAGCTTCTATTCGGTGAATTTTATTTGCTGAGTGAAGCATTGCAAATTAATATCTATTTGCATGCTTTCCTACTCCGAGCATCTGTACACACAAAACTCTACGGCATATATCAGCAACCATAGTGTTAGAATTGTCACAGCTACAAAAAGAAAGAGTAAGTTGGTATTCAATATTTTTATTTCCAAAAGTGTTTCCTGAAGCTCTCTTGAGGAAAAAACAATGTGTTAGAAACTCAACGTTGTTATTCTGAAACATGAAAAACATATTGAGATAAGAGAAAGAGGAGTAGTAGGAGAGAAAAAAAAAACATGAAAGAAGCAGATGAAGACATCGTGCTGTCAATAATGCCAGCTAGAAAACACAATGGAAGAGATGAGGGTGTCCAAGACAGTGAAAGGGAGCAGAGGGGTGAAAGGGACACTGGGGGTGTCCTCAGTGTAGGTCAGTGGAGACTTGCATCAAAGAGCAAGACCTAGTGGGTGGAAGGGAGAGAGGAGAGTATGCAATAAAAGTGAGCGTAGTCTTTCACTGTTGGAAGGAGGATGACGTTCAGCCTAATCCATATTTGGATTTTCTTAACCCTGCACTGGGTTAGATATGAATCTTGGGATGCAAGTTTAGCTCAAAGTGACTCCCCAGGAAAACTCAGAATTCAAGGAAAAGCCAAAAATGGACCCACTGTGACTCACATCTGATAAATCTCTTAAAGGAAAAATGGATAAAAGTTTCTAACATAGTAGTGACAGAAATAATGGAAAGATTCTGATGATAGTCCCTCAGAAGGAGTAAGAGAATGGTAATGACATAACCAACCACTGACTTGAGGCAGAAGGGAAAAGTCCTCTGTTGGTCAGCTTTGCATTGTCAGTACCAAATTATAACTTAAATAATGAGAGGCTTAATTTGGCCCACAGTTTTAGTCCATGGGGAAATATCATGGCAGAAGGACATGACAGAGGAAAGTTATTAAACTCATGGTATCTAGGAAGAAGAGAGAAGGAGAAGAACCCAAGAAGAAGGGGCCGGGACCAGATACAATCCCTAGGGTCAGACCCCCATGATCCACAAAGATGCACACCAAAGGGTGCTTTGCTAATCACTCAGGCATCACTCAATCCTATTAAGTTGACAACCAAGAGTAACCACTGTAACACCTGATTGCCTGGGGTAATAACTGCATTAGTTTTTTATATTGGAAAAGTAAGATGTCTCGGTGAGATTTCTCCTATAAGAAGCCTGCTCCAGCCTCATTGTCTGGAAGAGTTTATATTTGTAATCCCAGGGAAAAGTGATTGGAATGCCAATAGGTAAATTCCAATCTACCACTTCCAGTGCAACCCACAGTAAGAATAAAGAAACACATATTTGTAGTTGTGGGCAGCCAAGGGGGTCTTAACCCCGGTAGGAACAATGGCTAACTGGTACAGAGACTCCAACGCAGCGCCAAACCCAGGTTTTATTAATTTGTGAAGAGGGGAGTGGCTCTGGTTGAGTGACTGTGAGAATGTTGTGAAATACATGAGTACTCTGAGCTAGGCTAGGTGGGAGGCATAATAGCACCTCTGCAATATGCAGAGAGAGGTATGCAGAAAGAGTACCCAATTCCAGTTAGCAGGTAGCCTCTGTGTTTGGAGGAATCTGCATAACAGTTTGAGGAAGTATCTTATACTTCTGGTTTGTTGTCTCGGCTTTGACGTTTGGCCTTCATGCTCTAGGATGTTACAATCCAAGCCAACCGTGCAGCAGAGTTTCTTGACCTAGCTCATGCTTAGTAGTAGGGAGCTATAGCCAGGGCACCACTGACCTTTCACATTGCTTCAAATGCTGTCAAACATAGACAGCTTTTTAAAAGATGGCTTGACTAGACCCATTTACACTGCTTAAAGCCAACTGAAGGCACAGAGCATTATCCTAGCCAGGTCTGTACATATCAACACACAGAATTAGGGGCAGGTTTAGCAAAATTGAGACAAATGGTCTTCTTGCAAGGAGAGCCATCCTGATGGTCCTCCACAGTCCCCCACTTTTTCGAGATGTATGAGCATTATTTACCTATGATCCTTAATAATTTAGTAAGGCACAGCAGATCCCTACACCATATCTGGAAGGTAAATGAACTTCTGAGCTGGGAATCTGGAGAAAAGATGATCAAGGAGAGGACAGACAGCAAAGTCCTTCAAAAGAACAGAACTGAGGATTGGAGTTTCTTCTTTTACACGTCTTTGTAGATTTATTTCATTGTGCAATGCAAAGAAGTTAATTTTCTTTCAATTCATTTGACATTTAACTAGACATCCTTGGGCACTTGGTTATAGCAATCAAGGCATTGATATTAAACTCTAAAAGGATCCAGAAATGGTTGACTAATTACAGGTTTTCTCCTTAATCCTGGCATTAATGCTACAGGTAAAGAAGACAGAAGGATAAATAAGATCTAACTAGGTAATTGTTCAATGAATTATCTCTGAAGAAAGGACACAGTATGCTCTTCTGTGTGCACAAACCACTTGAGTAACTTTTAAGACCTGTTACTTTCTAATTTTATTTCAATCAGAAAAAACTTCTCCAGATGATCAAAATCTACTGTAAACAAATGATTTCATCACTCTCTTAACCTAAGCTTCAGAATGGTTTTTTTAATCATAATCATTAGTCTTAGAAAATTAGTCTTTTAATTACTGGGATTGAGCTGTACGTTATGAAATTTCCACAAAGATAGTAGATAACAGAAGTCTGAAAAGAAGGGGATTATTGTTAAGCATAGATCTTATTTGACACATTTTAATCGCCCATTTTTTAAAATAACTCATGCCTTTCTGTGAGATCTCTTGCAATTTTTATTTCAGTGGAATTCCCACCTAAGTCTCTTAAGGTTATTTTCTTTATTTATTTGCTTATTCTTTTTTTTTCTTCAAATCCTTGTCTGTTAAGTGTCCAACTGCAGGGAAGAGTATAGCCAAAGCCAGGGCATTACACACAGGCTACTGAAGCGCTCGAGTACTGAGCTAAAATCTCAGACATTCTGTACTCTTTATTTTGAAGCAGGGTCTTGCTAAGTTGCCCATGTTGACTTTGAACTTGTGTTTCTCCTGCTTCAGTTTCCCCAGTTGCTGTGATCAGAGATGTTTGCCACTGTGCTCAGCTTGGCTAAACATTGCTGATGAAGGCAATATATTAGAACACCTAACAGAGAAAACAGAAAGAATGGCTCATTCACTTGGATCCTGTGATCTCCATAAAGCAATCTTCCAAACAAGAGCAATTTGGGTTTTTTAAATGAATATGGATTGCATCGGTGGTTCATCTTTTAAAACCCTGTCAGTGTTTGACAGCAGTATTTTCAAATTGCTTTTCAGGTTTACAAAATGCTTTGTCCTTAAAATTGAGCATATTTGTATAGACCTGAGTCTGTTGAGTGCCAGTGGCCTTATGGCTCCTGTAATAGCTCTGAACAAATTTATTGAGCATCTACTCTGTGGAGAAATACCATACCAGCGAGGTATTATAAGGTACAACAGAATATAGTATGTTGTAGTGTATTACCAGGAGCTAGTGGGTAAACTGCATGAAATACTATTTTTTACCTATATGGTGCAAAAGTCAGAGAGATTGCTTGGCTTTGATTCAGGAGGGGATGCGTAACAACCCCTAAGGGCAGACCTGGGAACTACAATTTTCAAAATTATACAAATAACAGCAGAGTAAGAACACTTGGGTGAAATGATCCGGGTGGCTAGAATGAAGTGTCCACAGGACTATTATGGACCCTGAGTCTGAAAATCAGGAGAAATATAATGAAGGACTAAGTGGTCCACTGAAGAATTTAAGTTTTTTTTAAATTTTTAACTGAAAGTAAATAGTGTTTTGTAATTGTTTTGTGTGGTACTGGGATTTGAACCCAAAGCCTTCAGAATGAGCTACATTTGCAGTCTTTTTAAATTTTGAAATAAGGTCTTTCCAATTTACTAAATTGCCCAGGCAGGGCTGGAACTCGTAATCCCCCTGCCTCAGCTCCCCAGAGTGCTGGGATTACAGGCATGCACCACCACACCCTGTCAGACTACATTTCCTTTGAAAGCTTCTAACATGCTTATATGCACTGTAACTCTCCAAAAAATAATACAGCATACTATAAGCTTTTATTCCCCTTTGAAATTTTTTCTTTTTCATTTTTTCTCATGGAGTGTGTGAACTACAAAGGGACCCTGCCCAAACATAACAGCTGTTTAGAAAATGCTATGTTAGGGAATTTTAAAGTGCTTCATAATTAAATTAATTAACAGAATCATATCAGCCTAAAAAGTAGTGGGGTTTATACCTAATAAAAGTGACCAAACTAAAACAAACACCAAACTTTAAATGAAGAGATAATTTATCATCTTTTGGTACTATTTGATAGTGGAAGAGCCTTTAAAAAACCCCATCACTTAACTGTTAACCTCAAGCCATAAGAGGAACTCAAGGACGCAATTCCATTTCTAGTTTACAATTTTGAGTTTCAAATTTACTTTTTGAAGCTCTGCAACCACATACACAATAGCACCTTATGTATTGTGAAACACTCATTTTATTTCCCCGTCTCTTTTTCCAGGACTTGCAGTTGTTGGCCCCATGGCCCAGTCTCCAGCCCTTCTATCCTGCTCATTCTGCCTTGAATGCTGCAGTCGGCCAGAGTTCCTCTTGGTATAACATAGTAGATACACATCCCTTCCAGTGTAGGCTGAGGTAATCCCATTTCAAATTCATCAAGACAAATACCTCATCCTGAACATTTCGTATCCATTAGCACAAAGAAAAAATCATTTGGGTTAATTTGGGCTCCATATGAAGTTGTGGTCCCCTCAATTACTGAAATAACTTTCATATAAACTTGCCCCATATAAACTTAACTCCATCTCCTCCTTTAACCTTTTCTTAGAATGCTAACCTTAGGGACTGACACTAAAATTCATCTCATTATCACTGGCCTATCTTCTGACATTGTCATAATCCTTCTGATCTTTATTCTGCAATTTCATTAGTCTTTGCCCCAGGCTGGATCAGACATGAGATGAGAAATGACCGACCACAGAGTCCTGTAACTAGGAAGAGACACTAATGTTCCAGGTACAATCAACCCACAAATCGCTAAAGTTTTACTTATCTGCCCATAAGTGACTGCCCACCCTACCTGAGCCATAACCAACTGGGGCTCTCTGGCATCCACGTAGTCTATGTCCGCTCCATTAGGCAGAGAAGGAAAAGACAAGGCCAAAGCATATTAACTCTCATCCGTCTGGCTGGCTCCTTCAAACTGCTCATCCCTCAAGAGGTCTTAAAATTTGCCTTTTTGCTTTTGAAAATGTGTACATCTGTCAATCTGTAAAATTTTGTCTTTTCTCCTTTTCTTTCCAGTTTGACAAATTTTACTGACAGTATTTAGGATATTTTGCCTTCATGGTTTTTTAATACAACATCTCTTTCCTGACATGGGACACCCATGTCACTAATCCTATCCTGAATGCCCACTTTTTCTTCAGTTGGAAGAGGAGACGTTAGTTGAATATCATGTTTTAAGCTTATTCTATTCACTCCAAAGGAAAGAAAAGACTCACTCCTTTATCTTGTTCTGAAGCAGGATTTCTCAGTCTCCCCACTACTGGCATTTTGAATGATACACCTCTTTGCTGTGTGGGCTGCCTTGTGCTTTGAGAGGTGCCGAGCAATAGTACCATCTACTTTCTCCTGTATGCTAGGAACTGCGTGTCTCCCCATGAAGCTGTGATCACCAAAACTGTCACTGGACTTTACCAAATGTCCATGGAGCATGAGGGTTGGGTATTGTCTTGGTTGCTAACCATTATTCTGAACAAAAATAAGTAAACTTAAAAAGCATAAACTTTTTGTGTCTTGTTTTTCTCCCTTTTTAGTTCCATTTAAGATAATGAACCACATATAATTAAACTGGAGAAATATGCCTAGAATTCATTAAAAATAATAAAACATCAACATATGACCTTAGAGCAGAGACTTAGAGGGCAGGTGTTACAGAGAGTGAAACTAGAGCCAACAAATATTAATAGAAAGTACAAGAGTCATACATACTAAGGGTCTAACATGCATTTTTTTCAATATACGTTTAAGCTTCACCTTCAACTTTCAAAGATTGTGCAGTCCGTGAACACTTGTGCTTACCTTCCCTCTCCCACTTTATGACCAACCTTCTCTTTTCTCACCTCGTTGGGCCCCTAAACTTTTTTTTTTTGTACTTATTTCCCTTTCCAGTACTATTTCATGAGGATGCACAATGCTCCCCGGTGGCAGCAAAATGTCCCATGGACAACAGCACTCAAAAGAATAGAAGCCTGTGAGTGCCCCATCATTTTCTCTGCCCATATCTGGACTGGAGTATCTATTGCCCCCTGGTGGCGGGATAGACTGTTTCTTTCTGCTTTTACTGAACGTTGGGCTCAGAGTTAAGGGTTAGGATTTACATTTAAGGCTGTTATACATCGGCTCCGTCAAAGAACCAGCAGGAGGATGTCATATATTTTTTTCCCAAGACAAATATTAGGCCAGCATAAAATACACTGCTTATTCTGGAGAATGACTTACATAGATTTTTCTCCCATGAGAAAGGTGGCACGTTTAACATTTGCGTCTTTTGAAGCAAGATAAAGTAAAGGTCTAATGTCTGTATTTTAATTCTTTTAAAATTTACAATGGTTGAAATTAAAATGCACCAGTGAGAACAGACAGGACTCTTGACTTCACAGATCTCACTAGGGCAGTTTTATTCTTTTTCATAAGAAATGTCCTAATGAATAGGAAAAACTAAAGACAAATGCGGTAAAGCTTAGCCTATCAGATATTAGATCCAGTGAAAAACCCTTTCAGAACTGAAAGAAAACTGGTGCTGAGTCTTTAGTGCCAGAGATTCTGCTCATGAAATGGAACTTGATGTCTGTATGTTGGTAAGTTACTGTGAGAAAAAATTCTTACTTCAGATTTAATTTTTATGGCTTCTAGTCACTTTAATATAAATGTGGAAAAAGAAAGAATGTAAAAAAAAGTCATAGAATGTAACCTGGAGTGAAATGTACTAGTGAAATGTACTAGTTTAGGTCAGTGAGAGTTTCATTGCCTGCCAAAACTGATTTTCAGCCCCAGGTAGCATTTTCAGTAAAGAAAGAGTGATAAAGTTAAATGAATTTAGCACAATTTTAAGGTTTACTCCAATGAGACTGAGCCTTATAAGCATAATTTGATTCTTTTTGTTTTAATACATTTATCTGTAAATAAGTACCTTCTCCTGAAATCTACTATATCCATGCTTTTTGTTAGATACCAAGAAACAAATTCAAAATCCCTCCTCCCTGCAAAGACTGTCATAATAAATGACAAAAACTTCTTTTCAAGGAATAAGTTCATCTTTCAAATACGCTGATCCCATTGAAAGGCACCCTAATAGTGAACTTTGCATTCACCTGAAAGAATTAATTCACTGTAATTCTTGATTGATCAAGAACATTTGGGTAGATAGAAGAAAGACAGGGGATAAATCCAAATAATGAACATGATTATGATCCAGATCAGAACTGTACAAACAAACCCCTTTTTACACGGCAGAGTTTTGATCTATCAATCCGTGTCCTCTTTGTCAGAGGATAATTCAATGAATAACGACACCAGAAGCCACTGATTGCATGTGGATGACGCCTTGCTCTCCAAATCCCTTAAATGAGGGCCACACCCTTGCACATGTGTTGGCTGGCTTCAAGGCAGCAAGCTCTACTAAATTTCAAGGTGGACTGGAGATCCCACCCTGCAAGGTGCACTGGAGCTCCCATAAACCGCTTGCCTCATCCTGGCCCAGAGGCTTAGAGGAAAATCAGCAAGCATCAAAGCAGGTGCCACTCTAGCCTCTGATGTCTATGGTCTGGGGTGGGGTAACAATGTGCTACAGAATTCATCTGTGCATCTTTTATGAGTCTGGGAGTCCTCTTTACAAGCACTTTTCCCACCTCAAGGCAAAGGCAGGTTTACACACTATGCAGTCAGCCATCCTGCTCAGTCTTCTGTCTTCCACCTCGCCCTTTCTGTGTGGATGGAGTTATAGGAGAAACAAGACCAAGTGTTACATAGATTGGAAATGATGAGATCCAGGGGTTGGGTCTTAAACTAAATGCTAAAATCTGAATCCTGGAAACCCCCAAAGACCATCTGCCTTCACACAGCAAGCTACTCAGAAAAGGGGGTGTAGAGTTCGGAGGCCTAATTTGACATTTGTAAGGTTATCAAGCAAGAATTCAGTATGTTTTTGGTACCAATTTTTGCAAAAACTGGTCCAAAATAAATAAGCAGCACAGCTGTGGTGCAGAAAGCCTCCTGTGTAAATTATTTTCATGTGTGTGGCTTTTTAAAATGAATTTCCATCAATCTTTCCATGGGTTTTGGTCCACTTTAGTCTGACTATAACTGTATTTTTCCAAAAAGCTAAGGGAGGTGACTATCTATCAGGGACCATCTCTATTATAGCTTCTTTTTTTCAGGTTGGGTTTGAGGCTGGCCACATATTTACTCAAAACTCTTAATACACTACAGCAGTAGGTTTGGTTGGAAGTAACGCAAATGATTACATTTGGGAAGGTTCCCACCTCCCTGCCCTGCTATCTCCCTCGACCTTCCCCCTCCTCAAACACTCAGAATTCTTGGCCCTGCTATTTATGGTTCACAGGACAACTCTTCCTTCTCCCACCCACCATTGCTCAATTTGAAACACATGCGGAGAAAGAGAGGCAGGGGAGTCTGTGGGAGGGGAGGTAGAAGAACCGCACCCATTGCGAAGCCACCATTCCATCCTGTTTGCATGTGGTTAAACATCCAGAAGGAGAGAGTTTGCTGGGACTCGTTTCAATGCATCCATGCTCGCTGGTCCAAACACACTTTGGTTTCTTATTGTCTGACTCATTCTGACTTTGGCATAAATTAGTTTCTTGATCATGATGGAGGAAAAACCAATAAAGGGAAATGCCTCTAGTCATAACCTCGAATGCTTAAAAATAAAGGGGAGAGGAGGAGAAGGAGAATAAAATCTTCCTCTCATAATTTTCTCCAGAGTTATCGCATTCTGAAAGTCCTGCACCTGGACCTCTTAAAACCTAATCCCTGGAAGTTGTGCTTCGTAGTAAATACACACACGCGCACACACACACACACAGAAAAGGGAAGAAGAGCTGCAATAGCATTCTGGCACACTTCCCATGCTATAAACTCTGTCCATGGGCAACTGCTAGCATGTGTCAGCTTTGTTTAAATCGACTCAGACTAAATGCTAGGAGTGATGCTTAGCAATATTATTGTGTCTTTTACCAAGAGTCCCACACAGGTCTCTCAGATGGCCCCTGTTCTATATATTCAGCAGTGGCTTTTGATTCCTTTTTGTCTCCTGTTTCACAGACACTGTAAGGTTCCAGACCTACATCTGTCACTGACACTTTCTTTCATATATAGGAAACTTGATGAGAAAGTAATTAAATGATAATTAGTGATTATTACTGCCATGATGACAGGTAAAAGCTAGGGGGGTTGGTTGTGCTTCTTTCAAGAGACAGAAACCTAGGCTCATGATATCCTTGGTTTATCATTTCAATTTTTCTCATTTCTACGTGGGTAACTCTCAGCTAGTTATTTAAAGACTCTTCCTAAGACTCAGTTATCTCACCTGTGAAATGGTATGGATGAAAATGTGTGGATCCTAGGAGGGTTGTAAGAATTAAGTCATACATAACATGCAAGAAACGAAGCACAGTACAAGGCACAGAAATAATGCCTATTCAAGGTTTCTCTTTTTTTACAGGAATTCTCAACAAAATGGCATTTCCTTTTAAATTCAGAGGGAAACTCGACCGCAAGACTCTAAACTGGTTGTGAACCATGTTTCAAATCCTACTTCTTTTAAATCAAGATGATGGTTTTTTTAATTCAATGCAGGGATTTAGTGATGGTATAAACTTCCACACTGTGCTCCACTCATTTGAAATCGGCTGTGCGAAACAAAATCTAATAAATATTATTAACTATTACTGTCATTCTATTGCAACCCACTCTTCAGGAGAGGACACAGTTGATATAAACACATAGCCAATTAATTAACCTCATCCCAAAATGAGAAAGATAAAAATACCATGTGAATTTCTATTTATCAGGATCTGCTATTGAGAACAAGAGCCATCCACTAGGGGTCGGATGCTCTCCAACAGGAAGACCAGGCCAGTCTTAGAAAATGTCAAACCACAAGGGGGTTTCCAAAGTTGATTGATAACAGCTGATCGTACATCCTACCAGTCCATGCCCCCTCCCCCACCCACCCACACAACAGGAAAAGAAAGCACCAAGTGGACATTCCTGTGTCAATTCCATTGTGCTATCTTCCTGGTTCTCCAAGGGCCATTTGGAATGCGGGTTTGTTCTCCTTCAAGCATTTTCGAAATGCTAAGTCAAGAAGCCCATGCCATAGAAACACAAGAAGACTGAATGCTTCCTCTTAGGAAAAGTAGCAAACTCAATCCTAATTTTCAATTTAATTTGTCTCAGAAAAGTTGTAATGCTTGTGGCCTCCAAAACTATGGATAGTGCTCGCTTCAGCAGCACATATACTGAAAGTATGGCCAGTAATGTACTACCCATATTTTCATATGACAAGGAAGGAAAACAGGCTGGGAAAATGCTAAATTTGCAATAGCCCAACCATTTTCATCAGTGTACACCATTCTTAAATGAAAAAATGATATTTTTGATCTCTTTATAAGAATCATAGTATTTTGGCTGAAAGTACAGGTTCAACGTGTGGTGGATGTCTGATACTATTCTTCTGCTTCTCAGCTTCAGTTGCTTCTTCACTTTTAAATCAAATCATTTCTCATATTTCTTTTCTTTACAATACTCCAAAAATCATTGGTTTATGAACAGGTCCACAGATCTTATTGGCAGCCAGGAGAATAATTTTTCTTGGACAGGAAAGGTTTAGTTGTTCCTTCTTCAAACAACCATAATATAAGAACTGTAAAATCTGTTCAACTTTGAACAGTTTTTTGAAAGTATCTCTGTCCTTCTAAGTTAAATATAAAACAAGAAATTTAGATAAAATCTCTATCACTTATATTCTAATGGCTCCCTTCTAATAATGTGCACTAAGGAAAGCTGAGTTTTACCTGTATCTTGCAATGAATTCTTCCAATCATTTGCTTTTGTCAATGTCCAAAGAGCCTTGCCAATGCCAGTATCTAATCGGCACTTCCCCAATACGGTATTTATTTTCATGTCTAGAGCATACATGAGCATCTAGTTCAAATAAGTTAAACTGTTCAGTAAAATACGTTGTCAGCTGAAAGATTTTAAGGAAACAATTACTTAAATGGAAGAGCTTGGCAGGTGGCTACAGCGCTCTGCGGAAGGATATGCAGTAGTTTGTCCCAACAAATGAATACACTTCACCCAACAGGCGGAGTTTGTTCACAATTTAATTCATTATTAAAAAGGCAACAATTAGGCTATAAATGTGTATGGCACTTTGATGTGCATTAAGTAGGAAGAAATAGGAAAAAACAAATACCAGAACCTTCAAGAGGAAAAAAAAGAAAATATAATTGAAATAACTCAACAATAGTCTAACAGTAGGACAATGGAGATATTTTCAAAAAAGAAAGAAAAACAAAAAGATGATAGTGAGCAGTGATAGAAATTTCAGAGGAAAGAACCTCAGATATAAGTAACTGTAATAATTGCATGATTATATCAGGAGGTATTTTTAAAAGAGTGAAACTCTATTTAAGGTACCAAATTATTTGTGTGGTATATTTATTGTTTATTTGCATTGTAATTATCATCTAAGCACTGCTCACCTGTATCTGTAGAGCAAAAGATTATTTTGTGTAATGCTCCGTCTTAACACTTCTTCAAGTACAAGTTGTAATCAAAATATATGGTGAATATTTAAATAAAAATATTTATTATACTAAAAAGACACCTAGCCATTAATTCCCCCTCAAAACACTCCTCTCTGCTTCTAACCAATTTATTTTACAGTACTTCCCACGTTCTGAAAGTTGTCTTAATGAGTGTATGAGTGTCTTTCTGAGGTATAATCAAAAATACAGTCAACATTGCCTCTGAGTGCCACCCAGGAGAAAGGCAGACTTGCAGATCGTTAAGGCTCCTCCTCATCCACGTTATTCACTGGCCCCTGCACTACTTGACTTCCGGTTCTGCCCCATGTTCAAAACGCCTACAAAAAGGAAACACTTTGAATCGATTCAGGATATCTAGGTAGCCCAGGCAAAGTAGCTAAACACATGAAAGAGGACTTTCTAACTGCTTCAGGAAGTGGAAACAATGATGACACATAAGATTTTGAAGCAAGGGACACATTTTGAAGGGGATTAAATGGTAATTTTTTATTATTCAAATAGGTTTTTTTAGAAAATTTAAGAAAAAACAAACTATGGATAAAAATTTATACTCAGGGTTTTAGATGGAAATATTTATGGAAATCAGACTCTCCGCAAGTATTAAAAGGAGAATTTGGTTCCCAGGACTGTGTTCATTTTTTAAAGCAGACCTTGACTCCCATATTTATGATTTGGCAGGGTTCTTTTAGCAGTTATGAATTTATGCCTATAACTACACTTCAAAATTTTTTCTTTCACATATATACATAATTTAATGTAATAAATTTGTTAATTTGTATTATTAATCAAAATATTTTAAATTATACATACAGTACTTTCTACATAAGCCCTTAACTTCTCCATTCATTTCTATAAGTTACAACCTCAGATGTACCATTTATTCACCTTTGGAAGATGACAGCAATTAACAAACGTGATAACCATGCCAATGAAATTTTGAATCAGTTTGGTTTTCTACACAATAAAGTAGCATTTTCCAAAATCTACTTCAACTTTCAGGGTTCTTTAAAGGTGATTCACACAAAGCATCAAATGAGTGGCACTCTTAAGGCAGTGGAATTAGGAACTGCTAAAAACCAAATGGACAGCTAATGTTTTTTCCAACTCCAAAAAATAAATGCTATTACTTTTCACCCTGAGCTTCTGTGGTTAGTGACCTTTCTCGATCTTTCCTTTAGGAAGATAAAGGTGATTTGATTCTCACACTTCCACTGAGGTCAGGTCAGTGCTCATCAGATTGATGTGAAAGATTTTATAGCAAGAGAAACTTGCATCCAAAGAACAGCTCTGCTCCAAAAGACTCTCATACACAAACTATTATGATTCTCTAACATCTGAATAGTTTGCAAATGAATAATTTCAGGCCAAAAAAAAAAAACAAGTAAACCATAATTTGCTTACCTAAGATGTTTTTTCACATTTTCCCCACACATTTTGCAAGGGCCAATGCATGTTCTCTGAATGGGTGTTTTAGCAAAGGGATTAGGGAGTCAAATAGGAAAGTAAGTATGATAATTATGAACAAAGCCAAAACAAGAGTTGAGAGTTGGGATTCAGAAACACAACTTTCAGAAGTACTGGCAACAATTTTGTTCATATCAATCCTGAGACCAAGGTACAGAGTTTAAAACATCAGCAGCAGCTGAGTTCCACATAAGCCTAAGAATAATAATATATGTAACATCACCTGCTGTGCTCTGTATTTATTCAGTCCCCCATTTATCATTTCACACACGTGCTTTAAAGTACATGAATGTGCTTTAAAAGTTTGTCCATTTTCTTGTTTTATTAATCCTTGCATCCAACTTTATTCATCCATTCAATTAAAAAATGAAAGTTAAAGGGAAGCCTATCTCCTATTAGATATTAGAAGCTGAGAGATAAAAGCATGACCTCTCTACATTTATCTTTCATGTTCTTTATTAGGTCATGGTAATTTAAAATCTCTCAAAGCCCAGTTGTTAGACATTTAAAATGAAAATCATTCAAATGCATGAGGTCGGTTACATTTTCAAAATAGGAAGGAGAGTCTGAGGAGTGGAAGTAAACACACCATGAGCATTTGGTCCTTTGGTCCTGGTTTACAAGTGTTCCATTTTGCTGCTTCTGCAACATTCTGAAAACCAATCGGCCTAAAAGTATACAAGACAGGGCTACAATGCTATAACTTCATATATTTACTTATTCAATGCATATTTGCAAAGTAGTTACCATGATGGTGGTATCAGTTGGACAAGGAGTTATAAAAATAATAAGTACTTACATAAAAGGGGTGTGTGTGTGTGTGAGTGTGTGTGTGAATGTATGTACATGTATGTATGTGGTGTAGCACCATGTGCAGATAGGTGAGCCCTACCTATAGAATGTCAAGTATGTATATTGTATCATTTCAGGGGTTGAACAAAGGTGACTCTAATGTTCTGAATTAACTATGTCACTTTTAAAAATAGAATCTGCCTATGCTACATCTAGGACTGCACATTTCCAGTGACATCCAGTCTTGCATTTCTAGCTTACCACTCACCCAAACAGAGTTACTTGTGGAAATGAGTGAGCTATACGCCACTGCTTTGTTATTTAATTTGATTCATAAATAAGAGGAGAGAACAAGTGCAAGACCAAGAGCACTCAGCCTTTCTAAGAAACATATTAGGAGCTGGCTTTCCACCTGGCCTATCCTAAGTGAGTGGGTGAATTCAAAGACCTAATTTCTCCTAAACCTTAATCCCTGAAAAGCAGTCAGTCTTGTTACTGCCTGAGGTATTGGAGTAGAGAATAAAAGACAAGGACATCCCTGCCAGAAAAATGGGAATTAGGAAAAACTCTGAATGTCCAAGGTCATGTCATCAGACCCACTGATATCTCTTTCATGGTGGGAACTAGCGGCAGGGATGACATACTTGTAGATGGAAACAACCTCCAAGAAGGACGTAGTATTTCTGTACATGTTAGGAAAAATTCCACACACCAAGCACACTTTTGCCCTAAGGGTAAAGTATACCAGGGATAAACTCAAATACAACTTCTGTTCTGTAACAGTATTAATAGTTTCTACCAAAAGACCTCTATAATTTAGTATCTCTGAGTTGGAGCTGATGAAGTTTAAGGGAAACATTTCTAAGCTAAAATGAACTGTGATGGATATTTTATTGGCCAGGGAGAGAAAGAATTCTATTGAAAATGAATGGCCCAGAGAATATTTTTTTCATGATAAGCAGTTGCCAAAATTAAATAGGACTTAATGTTATTTTTTAAACTTTAATAAAATCATCTGAAACAAAATCATCTGTCACATGGAGAGTATCCTCAAGAAATAAGATGGTGTGGGGACTGTTAGTTTGCTTTCAAGTCAACTTAGAAATTTTTTTCAAAACATGTTGCTTTTTCTTCATATTAGAAAAGATTGTTCCATACAATTTGTTCTCATGAAGCTTTTCTTTCTGTCAAAGTCTTGGACAATTGAAGGATCTCTTTGCAGTGGGAAAGCACACAAACTTTTTGAGTTGGTTAAAAAATAAATCAATGCCAATTGGTGACTTCTATGATGACAAAGAACATGTACAGAGTATAAATAGGAAACTGGAGGAAAAAGAAAATATACTTTTGACTCAGCCAAAAACATACATTTCTCTTGCCTCAACAACAAAATGAGGTGGGTGAGAACTCAAAGCATAAAGCTTGGGAAGGGAAGGGCTGAGAGAGTTGGACGTGCAGTAATAACAGATGAGGGGTCTTGCCTCATGTTGTTGACCTATAGGTAGTTCGGAGTGGGGGTAACAAGTGCTCTTGACTCCATGGTGTTAATATAAACAATCCCCTGGGCTCGAGTGTCAGCCATTTAAATAAATTCAGAGGGCAGAGGAAGTGATGTTTATGGCCTAGAAATCTGGGCTCCTTTTTTAAACAATCATGGGTACACAGATCACAAAATGGAAACCTAATATAATGGGAAGGAAATAAGAGGAAATGACACAGGCTAAACTTAAGAGGAGGGGCTAGAAATCCCTAAATCTAGTTCTAAAGGGAAAAAAAAGGAAAGACATCAAAACTTTATCCACATGAGAACAGACTGACTGGTTTAACCTTAAAAATATGTCTATCATTGTTTCACTGAGCTTGCCAAACATGTATTCCTTTTAAGACATTTCCACTTTTCAAAGATACAATTAGTTTTCTCTATGTAAAAATTAGGAAACTGTGTTAAAAATTTATACCATTAGGGCAAATTTTTAAAACAATTTACTTTTCATTACAAAATTTTTATTTTGCTATGGTAGCATTTTATTAAATCTGGAATAAAGGTTATTTACAACGTAAAACAAGCACGTATAAATATCCTTATGGTCAAGAGTGATCTGGACTGTAATTCAAACACACTGTTGCTAGCTTCCTATGTGAATAAGTTAAAGGGAGGCAAATGGGAACAAGTAGGAAATAAATTTGAATAATTAACTCTTTGTTTTAGTTCATGAAGAAACACACTAGATTTTCAGGGCAAAATCAATATATATAAATTTGTGCTAGGAATGAGGATACAAGGTCTGTTGGCCTCTTTGATGATCTAAAACGGCATCTGTAATTTGGGGCTTCATTCATGCCATAATGCAAATTGTAGTCATTGACCTCTAAAGTCCAAGTGCAGTATGAGTGCGCTTTATCTATGCAGGTCCTGAAATACAATCTGATCCCTAACTGGAAGATGTACTTGAAGTGGAAAATTCATCTCAGGACTAAAAAAGCCCCATTTCCAATCCAACTCAGTTTCTCAACTCCCATCCTATATGCCTAGCCCCTCAACACCCCTATTTTCCATCAATTCAAATTCAACACAAATAAAACCTAAGTCACCAACTTCCCCCCTCCACAACCAGCTGACCTCTGACACTCATATTTCAGTAAAGAGCACTGTCATTTCTCTTTGCTGAGTCCGCCTTTCCCTAACTACCACCAACACACAGAAAATCAGATGTTCCCCCAAGTTCTATTTGTGCTCCACTTGCTTTGTTTCTCCTACTGGTTCTTTATATCCCATCCTCCACATCATCATTCTATTGATAATAGTAACATCACTGGTCTCCTTGACTTAATCTCTCCAGCCCCTGTCCTCTGTAAGATTCTTTTAGCAAATCATTTGAGATACAGTATGTCATTCTTGCGATCAAGGGCAATAGTTCTCCATTGGCTGTAAACAAAGCTTCAAAGTTTTTCACTAGACTTTCCCATTTAATTCCCTATTGTCAGCCTTTTCTTTCACAATTCCTTAGTCAGGACAGCTGACCCTTTCCAGTCACAGCTTATATGCTCCCGCCCCTGTTCCAGGTCTTTAGCTACCCCTGCCTCTGCCTGGAACACATCTGTCATCATCTCTACTTCATGAAACACAGACCGTCCTGCAATGCCAATTTCTAGTATCCCCTACTCCATGAAGCTCTACTCTGATGCCCCAACCTAAACCCCTTCTCAAAACTGTTAGTATTTTATCTTTCTTATGGAACTTATCACAGAACTGCCTGTGTTTGCTTGTGAGTGCATTTTATCACCCTTGTCTTTAAACAAATTGTAAAATTAGATCCAATCTAATCCACTCATGTTTGGAGCTCTCCCATCCAACAATGTTTTACACTTAGTAGGAACACAGTAAATATTTGCTGGGCAAAGGCCATGTAGCTCTATGGAAAGTGTAGCATTTGAAGATCTTTTGTAAATTTTCTACTATAGAAAATTCATCAAAAGTTTGACCTCTGCTCATGAATGTTACAGAATCTTATGATGAAATTTTCTATTTGGTCCAGGTTAATATTATTGTTTTCTTTAAAAATATAGAAAACAGTAATGAACAGAGACACTAGAATCTCCATGATAAAATACTAAATTGAAAAGGACAAATCTGGTAGACATGATTAAAAACAACTGTAAAGTGCAATACATAATCAAAATTTGCAGTGTGATTAAGATATACCAAAAATAAAAAATTAGCTCAGTCTTTCACAGTTTTAAGCTAGATCTTAAATGTAAAAGGAGAAATTTATGTTCCAATTTGTGAATTTAATTAAGTCTAATTATAGAAATTCTCAGATGGATCATAAGTAACTGTGATTGTGCTGAGTTAACTAAGTTTAGTGTGCAGATTTCTTCAGCGATACAAACAGTATTTTCATAAAATACAAATTGTGGACTGGTTTTCATAAGTTATGCTTATAGAAAAGTTAATATCTTAAAAGAGGTTCTCTTTCACATTCCAATAAAACATGAAATGCTTTAGTGGGTTATTAACTGTTTTACCTGAGGATTATAAGAACCAAGTTTTCAGTTATCAGCTTGAAGTCTCCATCTTGTTTTTGGAACAAGCACAGAAGTATTTAGAAATGCATTTTTATTTGGATAATATTGTAATTTATATCAGTTTTCCTTTCATTTTAAATTGTGTTAAAAATTTATACCATTAGGGCAAATTTTTAAAACAATTTACTTTTCATTACAAAATTTTTATGTTGCTATGGTAGCATTTTATTAAATCTGGAATAAAGGTACCCACTCAACAAAGAGTAAGCCAGTTTAAATCATTTATAAGGCAAAGTCTATCCTAAAATTAAAATTGCTATTTAAGGTTTTTTGAAGCTTGTTCTAGGTTCAAGGACAGAGTACATTACATGTCATACTTCCATCAAGCTATCCTCACAAATTCCTCTCCCATGTGAGGGTGTAATTTACTAACCCTACCCTGGCCATTTCACATACCTGTAGCATCTACCTTCTATTTCATGAATCTAATTCTAGATAATGGCTCAGCAGGAAATGCTGATTCAAGTTTTAGAAATATAGACTTGGCTGAAATGTTCAATCTACATATGTCACTGTTGTGGCAAAATCCCTATAATAAAAAATGACTAATTTAGGTGGTTTTATTTAGTTTTTTTTGTCCTACTCATGGAGAAATCAAAGGTCTAGATTTCAAACTTGGTTGTACCTCTGATTAGCTATGTGATAGTCGGCAAGTCACCTGATGTTTCTGGAGCATTATAAAATAAGGGTAAGAGTAGCTCTTCCCTGAAAGATGAAAGAGAAAACAAGAGCCCCTATGGGCACAGTCACTGAAGAAGAGCACAGTGGTAGAGCACTACAGGCACATGCACTTCACTCACCAACAGAAGGAGGAGCCAGTGTGTCCCATCTCCCAACCCAGCAAAGAAGGTAGTCTAGGCAGGAACATCTCTTCACCATATCAACAAGACTCCCTCCAGTAAGATGTGAGCCCAGCAGGAACTCTGAAAATGAATAGCCTCGAGCCCAAGCTATGCTTCTTCCTTAGTGGACCTGAGACTATGTTCCCATGTAGGGAAACACCAGTGACTTGATAGTACCAGCAAAGAGTACCCCACCATACTTAAACTCAATCTGGGAGACCACATTATTCCAAGACTTTTCCTGTTCCGTCCAGTGATATCCGCTGGCTGAGTATACTAGAGAGGAATCCGCACACTGGATACTCGCTTTGCATTATAAGGCTTAGACTCCTCCCTCAGCTTCAAGGAAACTGTAAGGCAGTCAGAAGGCAGCCACAAGGAGAATCTCACAACATGTACTTGACCAAAAAACTCCTTTATCCTCACAAAGAACAAAGGGCTCAACTTCCCTCTAACCAAAAGATGCCAGATTATCTGGGCTGAGAATAATCTTTCTACCGCTTTTCACATCCTCGAGTAGATGGGGAAGGTCAGAAGAATGAGAGAAACCAAGCCAACCCAAACAGCACTGAAAAATTTCCAGAAAATGAAGTTTCTGGTGTAACCACAGTAAAAAAGAAAATAGGCCCGGACCTAGACACTAAACTTAAACAAGGTGACTGCCTCTACAATAAAAGCTGTGAATGGGATACAGAATCTCTAAACATAATAGCCCAGATGTCTAGAAAACAATAAAAATTCCATCCACCAGATCAAAAATCAGACTAATGACAACATAAATGAGAAAAGACAAGCACTGATGCCAAAGCTGAGATGAATCACATCTGAGAAGGATTTTAAAGCAGTCGTCATAAAGATACTTTAACAAATTACAAACTGCCTTGAAAAAGAGAAAATGTCACCAAAAATGGTTAAACACAGGAGTATAAGACTGAAAGATACAACTTAAATTGTTTAAACAATGATGAGTTTGTTCCATAGAACAAGGGAAATGAATGAGGATAGAATCAGTAAAGTTAAAAACAGAATAGAATTTACACACTATAAATAGAAAGAAAAATGTATGCCTGAGAAATCCAGAGTCAAGGACTGATGGTACAACTAAACAAGAGCCAACGTTCATATAACAGAGCTTCAGAGTGAAATGAAAAAGAAAACAGAGCTATAAGAGTTTTTGATGAAATAATAGCTGACAACTTCCAACTTTGGTTGAAGAAATGAGCACATAGTTTTAAAAAGAAATTGAACCACTGAAGAAGATAAACCCTAAAGATGCACGCTATAGTACATCCTAATAGAAACTGCAAAAAATTAAGAGGAAGAAAACATCTTGAAAACATCCATACAGACATATTACCTACAATAACTCCTATGTGAGTGGGAGTTTATTTCTCCTGAAAAGTCATGGCTCCAGAAGGAAGTGTAGGGACACTTTTCAAATGCTGAAAGGAGCATAATATGAACCACAACTTTCATACACATGAAATTACTCTTCAGAAATGAATGGAAAATAAAAACATTCCCAGGTAAGGAAAGCTGAATGAATTTGGCACTGGTAGATATATCTTTAAAGATTAGATAATGTAAGCTCCCCCAAGAAGAAACTGCAACAGAAAGAGAAGAAACATGGATACACTTACACCACTGCTTGTGAGTGTTCAGATTGTATGTGATGACTAAGACAAAATTTATAATGTTATTTGATACTCGAGATGTATTTATTTGAAGAGGAGAAATAAAGTGGACTAGATTCATGAAGGTTTCTCCCACTTCTCTCAAAGTGATAAAATGTTGCTACCAAGCCAGTTGTGGTGTTGCATATCAGTAATCCCAGCTACTCAGAAGGGTAAGGCAGGGGGATGGCAAGTTCAAGGCAATCCTGGGCAATTCAGGCAGATTCTCAAAATATTTTTCACTGAGGTGTGGGTGTAGCTCCGTGATAAAGCATTGCCTAGCATTTATGAGGTACTCAGATCAATCCCCAGTACTGTAAAATAAAAGTAGTCTGTAATAGGTCGTGTATGTACATTGTAATTACCAGAGAAACCAATAAAATATGCAGGCTGAAATCAAACTGAAAACACTATAAATAATCAAAATGAAATTCTGAAAAATGTTTAAGTAACCAAGAGTAAGGAAAAATTTAGTGGCAAAGAAACAAGAACAGAAAAAATGGCCAGAAATCAAATAATGAAGCAATAGTATTAAGCACTAAGCCTTGACAAACAAATAGTTACCTTCAATATAAATAAGCTACACATCAATTAAAAGCCAGAATTTCATGGAGCATTAAAAAAAAGTTATGATCCAACTATCATCCACAAAATGTCACTTCCAAACAACCACATATGGGAATCTCTTAGCAACGATGTAGTGACTTTCTCTGTCTCTTTTAATCAGTCTGGCCTTGAAGTTCACTTGTCTGCAAATAGAATAGCTACACCTGCTTTTGTTCAGGGTCCTGTCACTGGAAGTATTGTTTCCAATCCTTTGACTTTTAGTCTATGAATTTCCTTTTGAGTTAAATATGTTTCTTGCATGCAGTATATTGTTGGATTTTGCTTCTTAATCCATTCTGTCAATCTGTGTCTTTTGATTGGTGAATTGAGAACATTTGCATTGATGGTTATAACTGATATGCATTGATTTATCCTTGTCATTCTATTTTGCTGGTTGGGTTCCCTGTCTGTCCCCTCTGTTTTGCCTTGTAGATTCTTTCTATTGGTATTTTTGGGATTTTAGTCTCATTTATCTCTTTCTAAAATACCCTCAGGAGAATTTTGGGGGGATGGTTTGGTGGTCATAAATTTCTTCAGGTGTGCTTTGTCATGGAAGTATTCTATTTCTCCACTGATTTTGAAAGGTAGTTTTGCAGAGTACACCGATCTTGATAGGAAGTTGTCTTCTTTCAGGACTTGAAATACTTCTCTCCAAGCTCTCTTTGACTTAATGATTTATCCTGAGAAGTCTGCTGTGTTCTTTTATAAATGATTTTTTTCTTTTCTCTAACAGCTTTTAATATTCTATTCTTGTGCGAAATTTCTCTAATCTTGATTATTATATGCCTTGGTGTAGATTTATTTTGTTCATGAATAAATTTATTTCTATATGCCTCACTTATCTGCATGTCTAATTATTTTTACATGCCTGGGCAGTTTTCTGCCATTACATCTGTGAACAGGTTTTTAATGTCATTTGTGCTGCCTCTTGCTTTTTCATTAACTCTACTCAATTTTCTGTTATTCATCTTTGCATCATTTTGCAACTCTGGTTGGTTTTTCCTTGGCCCTGCCCTATTTTTAAGAGCTCTTTCTTTTTTGATTGCTAACTGCAATCCTATCTTCTAAGTCTGTCTTCACTTTCATTCAGTCAAGTTTTTCCCTTTCAGTAGGATTTTTAATTCTCTGAATATCTGTTTGATTTTGTCTCATGGATTCCATTTCTTTGCTCTGTTGAGT
>NW_004955415.1:17178842-17259727 GCF_000276665.1 Chinchilla lanigera | reverse complement strand
GGTTTTGGTATCAGGGAAATACTTGCCTCTAGGAATAAGTTAGAATTCCTTCCACTTCAATTTCATTAAAGAATTTGAAAAGAATTGGCATTAAATCTTCTCCAAATTTCTTGGAAAATTCAGCTGTGAATCAATCAGGACCTGGGCTTCCCTTTATTGGTAAACTTTTTATTACAGTTTGAATTTCCTTGGCTGACATTGAGTTATTCAGGATTTTTATATCTTCTTGATTCAGCTTTGGTAATTCATATATATCTAGGAATTTTTCCATTTCCTCTGTGTTTTCCATCCTTTGAGAGTAAAGATTTTCAAAGTAGGTATTGATGAACTTCTGAATTTGTATAGGATCTGTAGTGATTTCATTCTTTTCATTCCTTATTTCATATATTTGAGTTTTTTCTTTCCTTTTTTGATAAGGTTGGCTAGGGTTTTATCAATTTCATTTATTTTTTGAAAGAACCAACTCTTTTTTTCCTTAATTCTTTGTATTATTTTCTTCATCTTCATTGCATTAATTTCTGCTCTGATCTTTATAATTTCCTGCCTTTTTTGAGCTTTGGGCTTGATGTGCTTTTCTTTTTCTAGAAGCTTGAGATGCAGCATAAGGTAGTTTATTTGTACTCGTTTTGTTTCCTGATGTGGGAATTCACAGTTATTTCCTTCTGAGGATTGCTTTCATTGTGTCCCACAGATTCTGAGAGTCATATTTTCATGTTTTATGGCCTGGTATATGGTCTATTTTAGATAACTCCTGTGTGCAGCAAGGAGAATATGTATTCTGATGTTGTTGGGTGGAATACCATGTAAAGGTCTACTAAGTCCATTTGTCCGCAAATTTAGTTTAGTTCTGCTATTTTTTCTTGATTTTTTTTGTCTAGTTGATCTATCTGTTGTGACAGTTGGGTGTTAAATGCCCCATTATGATTGTGTTAGTGCTTATTTCATTTTTCACATCTGCTAAAATTTGCCTTATACAGTTAGGTGCTCCTGTATTTGGTGCATAGATATTTATGATTGTGATCTCTTCCTCTTGCAGTTTTCCTCTAACAGGTATGTAGTGATCTTCTTTATCTCTTTTGATCATTCTTGGTTTGATGTTCACATTGTCCACAAACAGAATAGATACCCCCACTTTTTTCTAGGTTCCTGTCACATGGAGTATTATTTTCCATCCTTTGACTTTCACTCTATGAATTTCCCTTTGAGTTAAATGTGTTTCTTGTATACATCATATTATTGGATTTTGTTTGTTGATCAACTCTTCTTTTGATTGGCAAATTGAAACCACTTACATTGATGGTTGTAATTGATATGTATTGGCTTATCTTTGTCAGTTTATTTTTCCACTGTTGGTTCCCTACTTTTTCCCTCTGTTTAATTGCTTGCTCTGATTGGTGGTTCTCTTTTATTGTTGTTCTTGAAATTCTGGTCATTTTTATCTCTTTCTAGAATATCTTTCAGTAGTTTTTGTAGGGTTAGTTTGTCTCTCATGCATTTTTTCCATTGTTCTCTGTCATGAAAATATTTTATCTCTCCATTAATTTTGAAGGATATTTTTGCAGGATACATCAATCTGGGTTAGAAGTTGCTTTCTTTCAGGACCTGAAATACTTTACTCCAAGCTCTTCTTGACTTGATGGTTTGTGTTGAAAAATCTGTCATGATTCTGATGGGCTTTTCTTTATATATGATCTATTTCTTTTCTCTAACAGCTTTTAATATTCTATTCTTTTGCTGAATTTCTGGGATCTCGATTATTATATGTCTGGGTGTAGATTTATTTTTTTGGTTATGGTTAATTCAAGTTCTATATGCCTGAATTTTCTGTATGTGTAATTATTCTTACATGCTTGGGAAGTTTTCTGCTATTACTTCTGTAAATAGTCTTTAAGTCATTTGTGTTGACTCTTGCTGTTTTGTTGACACCTATTAATCTTACACTGTTTTACTTTGTATCATCTTGCAACTGTTCAACTGTAATTTCCTGGTTCCTTGTTATTTTTAAGAGATCCTTCCTTTCACGATCGTTAGCTGCAATGCTGTCTTCAAGGTCTGAAAGTCTATCTTCAGCTTCATTCAAGCTGCTTTGCCAGCTTTTGATGGAATTTTTAATTTCCTGGGTATGTGTTGGAATATGTTTCATGCATTCTAATTCTTTCCTATATTGTTCATTTGTGGTTTCCATTCTTTTTCTATGTTCCTCTATTTTTTCTCTATGTCTTCTTTAGATGTGGTGAGTAATTCTTACATTATTGTTGTCATTTCTTTTTTGACCTGAGAGATTATTTCTCATCTGATTTCTTCTATGGCCTGATGCAGTTGTTTCTCTACTTCAGTTGCTATCATTTCAGAAATTTCAGGTGTATTACTGCTAAGCTTTTCTGTATCAATGCCTCCTGGACTTGTTCTGGGTGGGGCAGATGTTTGAGATTGCATTTTGCTTCTTTGTTTTTTTCATTTTCAAAGATCTGGAGGTCCCCTGGATCTCAGCCTCACTCCTGCAAGGATGGGGCTGGGGCATGATTACCAAGGCTCATGAAACTGTCTGGGGCACAGAGTGGCTCCCACATCAATTGGGAAAGGGCAGGGGTGGCTAGCCGATGTTCCCAAAGCTGTCCAGGGCTCAACTTGGCTCCCATGAGGGTGTGGATGGAGTGGCACATCCATTCTGTATATTTAAATGGTACCAATAAACTTAATAAAAAGAAAATTCCTACATAAGTGGATTGAAAGTAAAAGAATGGAAATATGTATCATAAAATAGTAATTATTTTAAAGTAGTGGTAGCTTTATCAATTTTAGGTAAACTATACTTTAGAGGAAAGAAACTTACTAACAATGGAGATATTATATTATGATAAATGGATCAATGTTTCAGGAAGAAAAATAATTCTAAATGTGGATCCACCAAAAAACAGTTCCAAAATACATGAATTAAAAACTGGTATAGATAAAAATAGACAAATCCACAATTATTGTAGTAGGGGATGTAAACATTTCATTTCAAGCAAGTGGTAGAACTAATAGCCAAAAGATCAGTGAGCATAGAGAAGAAATAAACATTATAATTTACCAACATGACCTAATTGCTATGTAGAAGCTAATCCAACCAACAACATAATGTACCTTTTAAACCACAGGTAGAATATTCAATAAGAGAGTTCATATCCTTGGGCAAAAATTATACTTCAAGCGATTGAAATTATATAATATTTTGGGCCAAGCAGAAGGATAACAGGAAAACCTATAATTACTCAGAAAGTCAATACACTTTTAAATAATCTATTAGAGAGTAAACCTCAAGGTAAATTTAAAATTGATAGGGTAAAATTAATATGAAAACAAAGCTTTAAACTATTGGCTTCTACTAATGCAGTACTATGCAGCAAATCTGTAGCTCTAAATGCTTACATTAGAAAAGAGAAAAGATCTCAGGTCATTAATTTAAGTTTCTACATCAAGAAACTAGAGAAAATATATAATATACCAAAGCATAAAACTAAAGCAGTAACAAAGACAAGAGCAGAAACTAATGAAGTTGAAAACAAGGAAACGTATTAACTTCCATTTCTGGGACAAAAAAACTGACACTCATAATTTACATTTTTTTTTCCGGTACCAGGAATCAAACTCACAACCTTGCACTTGCCAGGCAGGTGCTGTGCCACTGAGCTAAATCCCCAGCACCTGACACTCATAATTTAAAGGAGGACAGGTTTGCTTTGGCTCACAGTTTCAGGGGATTCAGTTCATGGCCGGTGGTTTCAAGGCAGTAACAGCCTGGAAGAAAGGCCTGATGGAGGACAGCTGTTCATTCCACAGCAGCTCAGAAGCAAAGAGTGAGTGGAAATCTGGAGACGAGAATACATCCTTGTAGGTAAGGTCCCAGAGACCTGCCTCAAACCAGCTTCCACCTTGTTACAGCAAATCAACTGTGAACTGGTCAGTGAACTAATGCACCAATGAGCTCAGCAACCCCCATGATCCCATCATCTTCCAAAAGACTTGTCTCTCAATACATGAGACTTTGAGGGGACATTTTAGAGCTAAACTATAAGGGGAAACAATGAAACAGAAATGACTATTGGAAATTAATTTAAAATTGATAAAACTCTTGCTAGACAACAAAAATAAAATTAGAGAAGACACGAACTACTAATTTCAGGGATGAAATAAGATACTTTATTTTAGAGCCTGTAGTGACCATATAGTTATTAATTGAAAAGGCAACTGTTCACCCATATAAATATGACAACTAAGAAGTCAGTTTTTCAAAAACCATAAAGAACCAAAACTTAATCAATGTTAAGTAAATCATTTTGATAGTATTATAAAGATTAAAGAAATTAAAAGTATTTAAAATTTTCTGAGCAAAATGTTTATACCTAGGTGGTTTCACTAGAAAATATTACCATTTAAAAGATTGATATCAATTTCATATAACTTTTTCTCAAAAATAGTAGAGGAAAAATATTTTTCACATCATTTTATGGGACTAGTATTACCCACCTTGATATGAAAACCAGACAAAAACTGCAGCAAAAGCAAAACAAGAGAAATAATGTCACATAATATCCCTCATTAATATAGATGTGAAAGTCTTCCACAGAATATTAGCAAATGGAACTGAACAGTGTATAAAAAGGTCAAGAGGAATTTATTCTAGATATACTAGGCTGTTTCAACATTTATTCTAGATATACTAGGCTGTTTCAACATTTATTCAAAATTTATTCTAGATATACTAGGCTGTTTCAACATTTATTCAATATTCAAGTTCATCATGTGAACAGGCTGAACTAAGAAAATGAATAAGATATTATCCCTGGACAAGGAAAACACATTTGACAAAAATGATAAAGTTATGATATAAACTACAGTGCATGGTTTCCCTTTTGATCAAGAATAGGCAAAGCCAACCATACTCAACATTCCTACTCATCACTGCTACTGTTACCTCTCTTGTTCTTACTTCCACTGGAAGTTCTGGTCAATGTAGTAATGCAAAAAATTTTTAAAAGGGATTAAAAGCATACAGACTACAAAGGAAGAAACAAAACTATCCTCTATTTCTAAGTGGAAAATGGCATGGTTATCTACAAAGAAAATCAGAATCTGTAAAAACTCTTCTGTAAGTGTGACTTTAGCAAGATCATTGGATGTAAGACCAGTACACAAGAGGCAGTCTTATCTCTGTGCGCTAGAAAACAATGGGTGGAAATGAATTTTAAAAATACTGTTTGCAATCATTACACAGAAAACAAAATGCTTAGGGAAAGAGTCAACATAAATATACAGGATGAAAAGGATAAAAATAACAACATTGATAAAGGAGAAAAAAGACTAAATATTCACAGACTTTATTTTAGCAGTACTGGGAACTGAAATCAGAGCCTCCACACTGAGCTATACTCCAGTCCTATCTTTCTGTGTATCTAATCTACCTATCTATCTATCTATTTATCTATCTACATATCTATCTATGTATCTAATTTTAAGACAGGATTTCACTAAGCTGAGTCAAACTTTCAATCTTCCTGACTCAGCCTCTGAGAGTCTGGGATTACAGGTACTCGCCATTGCACCTGACATATTCAGATTTTATGACTCCACATGGTAAAAATGTCAGTTCTCCCAACTGACCTATAGATTTAATGCAACTTTTATTAAAATTTCAAGTTTTTTAATTGGCAGATAATAATATATATTTATAGTTTACAGTGAAACCTTAGGATAACTGTATGCATTATGGAACAATTAACCTAATTCACATCTAACACCTCACATACTTGTCATTTCTTTCTAGTGAAAATATTTAACATTTACCCTTTTAGTAGTTTTGAAATATGCAACACATGATTATCTAGAGCCACCATGCTGTGCATCAGACTACTGAAATGTTTACATCCTCTCTACCTTGTACTTTGTACTCAGTGGACAATAACTCTCCCTTCCCCATCCTGCTCCCTGCCAGGTTCTCAGAACCACCTTTCTACATTCCTATAAATTCAACTTTTCAGATTCCATATATAAGTGAGATCCTTCAATATTTGCCTTTATGTACTTGGATTTGCAGTATAATTTGAAATCATTTAGTATGATATCTCCACCTTTGTTCTCTTTTCCTCCAATATCTTTGGCTATTGGGGGTCTTTTCTTTCATTATGCATATCTTTTAATAAATGTTTTTTCTATTTCTATGAAAATTGACATGGAAATTTTGACAGCGATCACATCAACCTGTAGGTTGCTATGATTACTATCAATATTTTCACGATATTAATTATCATAGTCCATGAGCATGGGATATCTTTCCATTTATTTGTGTTGCCTTTATTTTTTTATAGTTTTTATTATGCAGATTTTTGACCTTATTTGTCAAGTTTACTCATATGTGTCTTCTATGTTGTAAATGAAGTTGTTTTATTAGTTTGTTTTCTGGATGGCTGTTTCAACAACTTTTCAGATATTTTAAAATTTATCTTGAAAGCTGTAAATACTAGATTGCCCAAACAATCTTAACAAAGAATAATAAATGAGAAGAATCTCTAGACTCAATACTCAGGCTGACTCTACTGACATAATAATAAAATAATGCAATATTGTCAGAGGAATAATTCAGTGAAATAAGGTAGAAAGCCCAGGAGTACATCCACATGAGTAAACCTAACTTAACTTTGAAAAATGTGCAAAGATGAGGAAAGATAATCTTAAAAAATGACAGTGGGGCAATTGAACATCATTTGTCAGTAAATGAACTTCAACATAAACTGCACACTTGGTTTAAAAATTAACTAAAATGGACATGGGGCTATGTACAAAACATAAAACTTTTAGAAAAAGACAGCAGAAGCTTTTTAGAAGATTGGGCAGTGTATTTATATAATATAAAAAGCTCAATTCATAAAAGAAAAAGGTGATAAATATCATATAATGATAAAATGTATGATAAATGTATGATAAAATGATTTGTTCTGCAAAAGTGCCTGTTAAGAGAATGAAAAGAAGCCACAGAGTTAGAGAGAATGTTTGAAAACTGCATATATAACAATAAGCTAGCAGCTATAATATATAAAGATCTTCAAAAGTCAACATCAAAAAACAATCATCTAAAAATATAAAAAATTTAAGAGATTATTGTGGTAATGGGATTGTACTGTATCACGACTCTAGCTGTAACTGCACAAATCCTTACAGGTGATAAAACTGCACTGACAAATGCACATATATGCCTGTACAATTAGCAATATACAAGTTATATTGGAAAATCTGAAGAAGTTTAGTGGATTGTACTGGTATCACATCTGGATTCTACTGTTGTATTACAGTTTTTCAAAATATACCATGGAGAAGAACTAGCTAAAGTGTACACAGTACAAGTATTGCTTGTTACTGCTTAAAAACATTTAGTTAAAGATATGTTATAAATGAGGGATGACATCAAGAACTTTAAGTATATGTTTTGTAATTAAAAAAATTAGAACCACCTGGCTATTTGCATTAACAATTCCTATATACCTTTTCAACATGAAAATAATAAGTCATTCAGTACATAACTTCTTAAGCAAAAGCAGTATCAGAAGTGGTGGCCTGATGGTAGAACTGCCCATGTGAACCCAAAACCCAGAACCACGTAAAAATATTCATTATAAACCACAAAATGTCTTTTCAATTTGTTCTCTGTGTCATCACCCAAATCTCGAGGGTAGCACAAAACAGGGTCAAACCCAGAGGGTGTCACTTGCTCAGATTAAAGAAGTCCCAGAGTTGTGACTGAGGAAGCCTGAAGCAGAGATCAAGCTTAGAACAAATGAGATTACTTAATAAATTACTAGATCACCTTTAACTTGCTTTTTAAAATCAGGATATCTCTCTATTATTCTTCCATCATCTGGTAGTCATCAGGAACAAGTGACCTCCTCTTTTTTTCTGGTACTGGGAATCAAACCCAGGACCTCGAGCTTGCCAGGCAGGCACTTGTGCTACTGTGCTACATCCCTGGCCCATAGGAAAAAATGACCTCCTCTTGATGTGCAATGATCATCTTGGGAGGGACAGCAACCATCAACAGGATGGCCCCTGGTGTGAGTGTTGAAAACCCTGTGTGGTCACACCTGCCTCCTCCGTGGATGCTGGGTAGAACCTTGTGCTTGCCAGTCATCCCTGTGGTCTCCAGCAAACCTTGCCATGTAAACTGAGCTGAAGTTCATGAGAGAGGAGTAATAGATTAGCTGCCACATTAACAAGAATAAGTTTATCTAATTAATCTTTGGTGAATCCATTGTCATCAGGAGGATCAGGGTAATGGAAAATAAAACTTAGTAAATGTTTAATTTAGGGGAAAGTGAATGATATTTGTAGGGCTTCCCAAATTCTAAATAGGTGTTGCTACACGGTAGTATTATGTTTTATCTAAGAATTCTCCAACTGGAGACTAGAAGTTCTGAGAATAAACATGTTACATCATCAAAAGGACTCTGCCCGGGAGCAGCCTTTCACTGGTTTTGACCTGAGGCCAACCAGTGTTAGTAAAGGTTTTAATCTGGAAAGAGCACCACTAAAAATGTAGCAAAACATTTGCCTGTGTTGATTTTACATTTATTTTTTTAAATTAGAATGAGGATGAGCATGAAGAGGAAGGGAAGAAAGCTCACTTCCCATGTTACATAAAGGTTTTGAGAAGTGCTTTGGCAGGACTCTCCTCTGGGCTCCCTGGGGTCACCTGCAGCAGGACAGATGCTTTCCTACCCTAGGTTCAGAACCAAATAAACAAATAGCACACCAACTTTGGAGAGAAATACGTCAGAACCAAACATATAATTAGGAAAATTATATGGGACTAATTGCCCAGAAAAGGCCTCTTAGATTGTCACAAAGATTCATAGGGAAGATGTTAGAGGTCTCATCAGAAAGGCTTATAACATTCCTTTTCCCAGGACAAGAGTGAGGAAAAAAAATAAGCTGAGAAATGCAACAGAGATGGGACACACAAGTATCCCTATTTTCCCAAGGGAACGCCACCAAAGGACAAGCGAAGGACACACCATAAACCAAAACGTAGATTGCAGGAGCAGCTTATTGGTGTCCAGGGCAAAGTCCTTTTTTAAATCTTAGATCATCTTCACACACACATGTGCACACACACACACACACACACACACATACAAATTCACACAAGCGAGAGTCACTTGGGTGTCTAATTTCAGATCATTTGAGGATTTATATGTATATATGATAAAGATGGCATTATTTTATTTCTGTACACATTTCTGTACATATCAAGTGAATTCTTCTTGTCAAATGAGAATGTCTCAGTTCCAGATTGGAACTGTGGGGTCTATAACTCTATCATGACATAAGACGTGAAGATTGCCTAAGGCAATGCTAATAATTGAAGAGTTGTTAGTCCGATCCCTTTGGCTTAGGATGGAGACAGACTTGAGTTTCAAATCAATAGTTTGCTGTCTGTTTTTTTCCTTTATTCTTTCTTTACTTCCTTCCTTCTTTCCTTCTACTATTTCTTTCTTCCATCAGAACTGGAAGGATAACATTCTCTTTCTAGCCTGCATTTACAAAAGGCAGATGAAAAATAACCAAAAATTTACAAGAACTTTGAACCAAACCTGCAAAGTCAGTCTCACCCGGGCACTGAGCACTGCTGACTGCTCACCTGAGTCACTGTAATACAGTTGTCTTGTTTGGTTTCCAGCAAAGAAAAAATACGAACAGGTAAATAAACAAGACCTAAGTACAACCACTTTCTCGATGACAGGCCTTGGCAAAAACAAAATAGAAATGCAAATAAAATTATGAAGAAAGTCCCAAAATGTTAGCCAGAGTCTCCTTGTACCTCCTCAGTGATTTTTGTGCTCTCCATTTGCCACAGCAAAAATAAAGAAGATGAAGTCATCTTCTGACCCCCTTGCACAGGCTCCACATCAGAGTTGAGGCTGAAGGTGTAAAATAATTTGTGTATTTGGAGCAGGTAGAGACTGCTGGAGTTTGAGCCCTCGACTTAACCCCTTGCACAAATGTGACTTGCCCTGGGTGCCTCTGAAAAGCTTTTGCTCGGTGAGCCTGACTGTGACAAATCCTGTATCAAGACTGTTGGTGGCACATGCCTATCATCCAGCACTCTGGGGGGCTGAGACAGGAGAAGTGTCAGTTCATCTTAGCCCGGGCAAATTAACATATAGGAAAGACCCTGACTCAAAGTAAAAAATTTAAAAAGGGCTAGAAATCAAATTCACCAGAGTGTCGGTGCAGATGTCCTGGGTTTAATCTTAAGTAGTGGAAGCAAATATTCTTGAATCAAAAGTTCAAGTCCCATCCAACAGAAGACTCTGTTATTATGGAAATGTCCCATAAACTGTCCTATGTAACCAATATGGCAGCCACTTGGCACAGGTCACAGTGGAGTATGCGGAATATGGCTGGTCTTTGTGAGGAATAAATGTTATTTAAACATTACTAATTGAAATTTAAATAGCCACACATAACTGGGGCCTATGTGGGCCAGTACATGGCCACAGAGGACACCTGCCAACTCGCTTTTTGGTACCAACTCCAAAAACACCAGCACCCATAAGCCTTTGGGTCAGTGTGAAAGAGCTCTGCAGTAGTACCTGAAAGATAAGTTAGAATTACAAAGATTTGCTAGAACAATACAATCATATGACTTTCAAATATGTGTAATTACATAGGTAACCAGATCACTTATCACCTGCAATTAGCCTTTAAACATCACAACCTGGACCGGGCTTACTTTGTAGTTCCACTGTCCATTTGGAAGTGGTATTTTATTGAACTTTTACCGTCTTATAACCTAGTCTCTCTTTGACTATCCACTCCCTGCAGCGAAGTCTTTGCCCGCGAATTGTCAAAAGTTCAGCCAGACGACTGCTGGCTGTGCCTACAATGCCACCCAGCCATGGTCATCTGCCTGGGGTAAGTTTGATAAGCTCATGGTGGTATGTAATATTATAGATGACTTTTTCAATCTTGCTTTCTGAATTTGTAACAATCTGACGCTAACCTTTCAGACTACCTTCATTCACTTCTTACACTACTTCATGACCTATGTAAGCATACTGGACCGGAATTATCTAGAGTGTGATCCTCAGATTTTACAGTGCATGAGAATCATTAAGAGGGCTTGTTAAGCATGTAATACTGGGTCCCACTCCTACTGTTTGCAATTCATTAAGTCTTGGATGGCACCAAAGAATTTCCATTTTTAACATGTTCTTGGGTACTGAAGATGTAGCATGTCTGGGAACAATAGTTTGAGATCCACCAATCTAAATCTTAAGTATATTTTTGATTTCTGGACCTGCTCCCTTCTTCTCACTGAACCCCAGGGTGGTCATTTCATTGTAGATTCCCCCAATGCCTTTCCCAAAATATGATCTGCACAGGAGTCAGTTGGGATATTGTTCCAAAGAGCAGTGGTTATCAGTAGATCTGGAACAAGCATGAGCATCTGCATTCCTAATAAATGTCCCAAAGAGATTGAAGAAACTAGTCCACAGCAGAGTAACAGTGCCCAAATGTGTTACCCTAACCTCAGAATTGCTCAGAATTCTAGGAAAGTTTCCCCAAGGCCTACTAAGAAGCTAGGCTCTTTCATACTCATTGTGGCCAGAGAGTTCTGCAAGCTGGCCTTTGGAGCTGCTGCTTCCCAGTGCTGTGCTTTGAAAAGCCATTGCTGACTCCGCACGGCAAATGATGAGATGAGTGGTACCCTGAAAACCCTTCCTAGAAAAGTGTACTCCGGGTGCCAAGGAGAAGTCCCAGCAGAGCAGGAAATCAGCTAGCTCTCCTAATTCAAACAAACACTACATAATGGTGCTATGAGGCTTCGTGAGGTTAAATTTTTTCCACATTTAATGTCAATACATAACTAGGCTTTCCATATGCCTGAGAGTACTTAGTATATAAGGCTACTAAGTTCCATCTTCTGAATGTCCCTGTGGATATTGATATAACTGTTCCTTCCTGGAGTTTTCAGCCACTATCTCTACTCATCACATCTTGGTAGAAGCCATATTTTGCTTTATTAACATTAGATTTTTTTATCTTTTAATATAGGATACATTCAACTTAGTGCCTTTAGTATTATCTTCTTTTAATTTTTTTCTCTCTTATATAACATCAGCTGGTGTCTCATCACAAACACAGACCCTTTATGCCATTACTCCACAATACTTATTTCATTTCTCTGTTTTGACATTCATTTCCTTAAAAGTAGAGTCTATAAGCATGGCTTCATGTTCAAAGAGGCCACTAATTCCTTAGGCTCAGGAACCTGCATTCTTTCACCACTGCCCAAGCAATAGCGTTTCACGGGTACTCAGGAAATTCAATGGCTTTGTCTCATCACAGTCATTTTTATGGACTAGATGCTTTGAAACAGGAGATTTAATTTTCTAATGGCTCCAGGTTTATTTCTAACATTTACAAACCAAATAGAAAATCTCTCTCCTTCTCTCTCTCTTTCTCTCTCTGTCTCTCTCTCACTCTTTCCTCCCAAACTCAGAATTTCAGCCAACACCACTTTGTGGGTGTTGACACCGAAATCTATTTCTTTAATAACTTTTGGCCCATGCTTTCCCCAAAGCCTACTAGAAATCCAAACAAGGACTTCTCAACATGTTTAAAACTTCTCTCATCCTTTCCTCCTCTAAGTCAGTTGCTTCTTCAGGTTTTCTTATTTTGTTCTTCAAATTGCTTAAGCTCAAAGCCCCAGAATGCGCCTAGACCTGCCCACACGTCACTCTCTACACCCAGTGAGTTCTCAGGTCCTATAAATACTTCTTTCAAAATGTTTCTTTCTTACAAGTGACTCTTCAAAACATTCCATTCCATTTTATCACTGCCAATTCCAACCCAGTACAGGTCCATCATTACTTAATCTGCTGACCACACTGTGCATTTCTCAATTTTCTCTATGTTGATTAAATCAAAAAGTACTGTAATGGAATTTCCCAAAACTCTTCTTTCTTATGTCACACTCACGTTCCCAAAGCCTTCATCACATGTACACACCCACTTCCTACTGGGGAGAGAGGCAGAAAAAAAAAAAAAAAAACTGTAATCCTATCCCACAGCTCCAGAACCTCTGTAATCAGACCATTCAATCTATCCAAACTCTGCCCGCTTCCACTGTCTTCTTATGAACTCTTCACTGCAACCATATTGGTCCCGTTTTTCTCAAAATATGTCATCCTGTGTGCACAAAGCCACTTCACTCTGATTCTACATGCTTTACATACCTGTTCCAAGTGTTCTTACCTTATCCCTCCCAATTGTAGCAGCTGGGTGGATTGGCCTGACTACTTTCACTCCAGTACATTTTGCATCCCCCAAGCTTTGTTTTTTATAATTTAAGGAGAATCTAGTTCTTCTCATATATCCTTTTCCCATCACTCCTGAATTCCTGCTTAGATTCAACACTGCCTGTCCTATATAAGAAGTTCTATTTTACATCTGTTATCCTTATAATGACAGCTAGTGATCAGTACTTCCAGGTAATTGAGTATAAAAAGAAAGACTTCAGTTTAACTTTTCCCATTTTATTGATCAACATTAGAACTTCTATGTGGTTTAAACTTAGCATTGACCTATGGGTGATCATTTTATGCAGTGCCCTGCAAAAGATGTACACACCTGACCAGCTTGCATTTCCTACAATAACCAGACCTCCGCAGAGTCAAAGGCTGTATGTAGTTGAATGAAATGAAATCTTGTTTCATATTCAAGCTAATAAGTGCTGCTAAATATTTCCAAGCTTCCCCACCGTCGCTAAGGCTTAGAGAAGCTATTTGTCATACTTGTGAAGGCTTCAAATGAGCCATGATTTCCAGGAGAAAGCAGCTGTGTAAAATTGGCCTGCAAACAGAAAGACGGCATGACTGTGGGACACCTAGCTAGCTGTCAACAACCAAAACCTTCACTGGCACTGGTAAATGTTTTATTGGTTTAATATTAAATTAACTGCTCCTGCATACGGAGTGCATTATGTTAATGGCATTCTGATACTTGGAAGTGCACTTTACTCATATGCACCTGTAGAATTACTATCTCACAATATTCCACTAAATTTATAAAGCCTAATGTATTTTATGTGCCATTTTCAAAAGCTTGAAATATGCAGTGGAATTTGGAGAGGATCTGGTGCTTGAACTGCAATTCCCCACCGAAGAGGGATTTTTCTATCTGTGAAACACACTATTTGCAACAGAGATTATAAGTTATAAGGTTTTTGTTTATCTTGAGTCATCCGTGAGCAATTAATGCACTTTGGTTACCCTTTGCTTTGCCCAGGGAAAGTCTAGCTGGGAAGATGAGTAATAGCAGGTTTACTAAGATCAAACTCCAGCAGGACTCTTCAGCTGCTCCTGTTTGAATACCTAAACTGTTACTAAACCTCGGGTAGGGAGTCATTTTTGGTTTTGCCCAGACATTTTAAGCCTTCAATTAGAGAGGATTATTTACAAATAGTATTCACTTGAGGGCAAAATTTCCCCGATTATAAAACTGTTTTTTAAAAAACACCCTGCAAACAATGAAGTTTAGATTATGTGCTTTTCTTCTTAAAAGTTACTATACTGCTAAGTCAGGACTCACCGCTCCCATTCATTCCACTAATTTGTAGAAACCATCATCATCCTCTGATTCTGCTTTTTGAACTGAGAGCAGCTTGAATTAAAGCAGAAAATCAAAACCCATCTTAGTTCATTTCAGAGTGGCCTCTGTGGTGTTATTGTTATGGGTCGCATTTTCTAAGGTTAACCAGCTCAGAGCTCATCCTTGTTCAGAGTTACCCATTCAAGACTGAATCTTCATTCACATAAAAGTACTTGTTTGACTACCTGTTCTCAGCCCTCTGGGGTCAATATCTAGATATGGCCATAGGGATGGAAAGCAGGTTGGCGGTTTCTGGGCACTAGGGACAGGGAAGGATGAGAGTGACCCCCTAATTGGGACAAAGTTGCTTTTGGGTGATGACATGTGTTGGAACTAGATAGCGGTGATTGCTGCATAGTATTGTGAATGTATAGAAAAATGAATTGCACATTTTTAATGGTTAACTTTACATTGTGTGAACATCATCTCAAGGAAAAAGTAGCTCTCCGGCATAAGTTAGTTGAGTGCTCGGCACGAACTTACAGCTGGCACCAAACTGCCCTACAAACCAACCCGATCATGGCTTCTGAGACACATGGTTTCCAGTGATGTCTTGCATGCTTTTATGGATCGAAATTGTCCACCTCTCACTAGATCTGCTGCACTTTTCACTATAAATAGAGCTATGTTGAGACTCAGTGATCATCTTGCCCCTTCTTGAAGATCTTTTACATTGTACAGCCTTCGTTTCCTCCCACTTTCTGCTTGAACCCCAGGACCTGGAGGGTCCTAGAGGCTCTGCATTCACTCTTTTCTCTTCTCTACTATGCAGGACTTCAGATTATAGCACTGCTTTCACCCAGCTGCCAGGGACTCCCAAAGCTGGACCTGCAGCCCTGCTGCCTCTCACGGTTGCAGACCCGGTGGCACGGACCATCTTTGTGTTCAGGAAGTGATCATTCTCCAGATGGTAGCCCTGAAAATGACCTCCTCTTCATAGAGTTTTTTTTTAACCTTTAGAAAGTGCTGTCATCAGCATTATCTGTTTGTATCTTGATATCATCTTTGTGAAATAAATAACACTGCACTTCCTTTGCTCCCCACTTTGCATACAGGGAAGTTGAGGCTGAGAGAGGTACAGGGATCAAAGGCACTGAGCTGATAAACTGCAGACACCGCTCAACATCCCAAGCTCGTATTCAGCTCAGAATGTGATAGGGAGGTCCTTACATTACTCCAAGGATAGTTTCCGTTACAATATTCGCATTTTCTATGGTCTCTCTCTCTACCCGAGTCCAGAACGACTTCTGTCTCATCCTTACCACCCACATCTGACCAAAGCCTCCCACCCCGAGTCTTATTCCACAGGATTGGCTCATCCCCCGTTCTCTTTGGCAAGACTATTGCAAAATTCTCTTCGCTGAACTCCTAGTTCCCGGTGCCGTCCCTGCGGAACTCTACATAATTACATCTTATCGCTCACCCCTGGCCCAGGGAGCCTTGGTCATCACCACTGCCTACCAGCCGAGGTCACCGGCTCATGGTGCAGCAGTGGAGGCCTTGTCCTGTGCTCTCAGTGCAGACCTATCTTCACCTTCCTTCCCAGTTCTCCAGTTGAGAGCCACTGAACTTCCTCTGCTCACTGCGCCCCTCCTTCCTGTGCCTTCCGGGGTGGTATTTCTCTCTTCTTGAGTTACCTTTCCATTTTTGAACTTATGAAATTCTTACAATTCAGTTTAAGCATCACTCCCCTTAAGAAATATTTCCTGTATGCAATATAACAACCAGTGGTGAATTCCTACCATCTTGTCTAGTGAAACTCTGCATAGTTTCTAATGAGGATTTTTTGTTTTTATTTTTTATTCTCTTTAATGGTTTGATCAATCTTGCATTCTTACATCTGGTAATCTGAGCAACCTCACTGAAGATAACAATATGTAATTTTGCGGGGGGAGGTCCTGGAAATTGAATTCATGACCTCAGGCTTGCCAGGCAAGTGCTTATGCCATTGAGCTATATCCCTAGCCCAACAATATGTAATATAACAACCCCTGTTAATTCCTATCATTTTGTTCTGAAACCCTATATCATTTTTATTGTTTTTGCTTTGCTTTGTTTTTGTCTATGTTGTTGGTATTTGTTATTGGTCTTTTATTATTATTATCATTATTATTATTATTATTATTCTCTGTCCAACACCCAGAAGGCTGAGGTAGGAGGATCATCACAAGTCTGAGGCCAGCCTGAAATTCACAGTGAGTTTGAGGCCAGCCTGAACTACACAGCAAGACCCTGTCTCAAAAAACAAACAAAGGAAATATTTCCTGAGTCCCCCCTACCTGGTCCTTATAGAATTGTTCAACACTTACTTGGAGAGTAATAGAAAAATGTTATGCATCTCTTGTGTATTCGTTTCCTGGGGCAGCTTTTACACATTACATCATCCTTAAGTTGCTTGGAAAAACACAAACTCATTCTCTCAGAAATCCAAAGTTAAGACACCACCAAACCCATGCTCCTTCCAAATGCTTTAGGGAGAAATCCGGTTTCTTATTCTGTCTTTGAGTAACTACTGTCACCCTTCAGCTTGTAGCCGTATGTCTCTTTGTTGTATCTATCTTCACACTGACTTCTCTGTGTCTATGGCTCAGAATTCCCTTTGTCTTACTCCTATAAACACACAGATGATTGTATTTAGAGCTCATTAAAAAATCCGTAATAAATACCTTTTCTCTAGATCCTCAACTTTAAAATTTTTGCCATATAAAGTAATAGGCATTCTTTTGGCATGCATGATCACCTCTGTAGGCTCTAGGCACTAGGGCATATCCTTTAGTGAGTCACTGTACTAGACGAATGGTACCTGAAACACCGAGTTACAACTATCTAAGAGTTTCTTCCACTACTGGCTTGTGATCAGTAGGAACCACCTCACCTACACAGCCAACACAGCCTGGAGCAACTGCTACAGTACTAATGTCATCTCTTACATTGTCTCCCAAGAAAAAAATGAATGATCAGAATGAAAATGCTTACATGTCTGTTAGTTAAATCCAGGAATTTAACCATTGAGGCTATAGGCAGTTTATAGATGCACCTTAGCAGAGTGTTTACAAGGAAGCTGGTGTAATTTTTAAAAACTAATTCCCCAGGCAGATGACATGAGTTCCATCCACTGTGCCATCTGTGACTGCTTCATCCAATATCCCAACTGCAAATTAAGGAAAATAATAACAGTGCCATACCACCAGGTAGGTTTTGATGAACTGTATGTGAACATTTTATGTGAATATCACCATATAATTTGTATTGTGATTGAAGGAAAATTTAATGTCTATTACAGCTCTATTGAATAAAATGACTCTACAGCAAGTGCTAGGTATGCTTGTCTGAGCCTTCCAGAGATCAGCCACCAAGCTAGGACTCCAGGATTCAGTGTGCATCACACTTTAAGGAAAAGTGGTTGTATGAAAGAACACAGGGAGAAAGCCATGTGGTGGGGGTGGTGAGCCAATGGATCATGAAGCAGGTCTGGCCTTAAAGGGAAAACAGTGGACAGGAGTCAACTGGAAGAGTCCTAGGCCAGTGTGCTATCTTTGTAAGATTTGGCAAGTGTATTAGAAGAAAATTGCAGCCTAAGTCAGTATATTTACTTGTTACTTATTTGCAAGAAAAGATTTTACATTGTCTTGAATCTTAACATTTTTTTTAAGGCAGGGTCTTGCAATGTAGTTCAGCCAGGCCTTGAACTTACTTTGTAGCCCAGGCTAGCTCAAACTCACAGCAATCCTCCTGCCTCAGCCTCCTGAGTGCTGAGATTACAGGCATGTGCCACTGCACCCAGCTTCTAAAGACTTTAATACCTTGCAGTAGCTCTAAAAATATGCCCCTGAAGGTAACTTTTCAGCAAGGCTGATCCCGTCTGATCACTACTCATTGGTGCCTTGTGTCTTACAGATAATTTGGGGAGTTCTTCAAACATTCTGGTCCATACTGTTTGCACTCTAGGTTAAAGCACCTCCCATCCAAGATTTCCTTTATTCCTCATCCTCTAAATTATATTTGCCTCTCTTACATTTTGATGTTCTGAATCCAAATCATCCTTTATCTTGTGTGTTTACTGTACTGAAACATATTTTTCCCAGTCTTTCCTGAGATTGAGTACTTAGTGGGGCAACAGAAGGGGATTATTTTGAAACATTGTAGGTCTAAAAATGATTCTACTATACCCCAACACTGGAATGATGGTTGTGATAAGTATACAATTACGGCTTGAAAACCATTCTTACTCACCATTGTATTCTACTTTCCATTGTTGCTGCCTGATAAGATTTCTATGCCTAATACTTTTATTATGGTCTCACTTTACTTATTCTTGAAGATTTTACAATTATCTCTTTAGCCCTTATTTTTAAAAATAGAATGAAAAAGTTGCCTGGATGTTAATCTTTTTCATTCATTATATTGAATACTTGATGGTATAGTTCAATCTCCATAGCACTGAGCAAGTTTCTTACATTATTTAGTTATAATGTCCTACTTACTATTTCTATTCTAATTTGCTCAAATATTTGTTCACTGGATATTAGATCAATTGGATTAATCAGATAATAACTATAAGTTCTGCCCTAACACTTATATCCTTTTATTTTTATTTCTGTGTTCTAATCATTTCCCTCAAGTTTATTTTCCAACACATCTATAAATAGTTTTCATTTAAATCATCCTATTGTTAATTTATAAGACTTCTTTTAATTCTTTGCTTATCACATTTGGTTTCAACATCTCCATATATTTTTCTGAGATGACTAATAATAATTTCTCCAGAGTGGTCTTCTTTCCCCTGTATTACCTCTTCTTGCTCTGATTTATTTTCCCATTTGTTTTGGCCCCTATCTTCCCTATAATAGAATTTCCTACAATGCCTGAAGTTGCCTGATTTTCTGTTTATATTTAACAGTAAAATACACAATAATTGACTAGAAGCTATCTTCACATTTGTGTGGCTTGTACATAGACTAGATGAACACATGGCCAATCACCAGGTAGCCCAATGAAATACATCTGTTGGTCTTCACTCTGGGACATTTTAGCTCTCCACAAAAACAATCTCCCAAGTCCTATGGGGAAAAGAAAGCTTTATCTTCTAATATTTTTTTTTGTCTTTTTGAGACAGGGTCTCACTGTGCAGTTCATGCTGGCCTTGAGCTCACTTATGTAACCCAGGCTGGCCTTTAACTCGCAACAATCCTCCTGCCTCAGCCTCCCAAGTGCTGGGATTACAGGTGTGTGCCACCACACCCAGCCTTATCTCCTAATATGGTCCACACACTATTTCTCTGTTCTTTTAAGCAGTATTCTTGATTTTCTTCCTTCTATCAAGATAGGCTTACCCCTCCCTTTCCAAAGGTGCATTTTCTACATCTGCTCCAAAGGGTCTCTCATCTCCCACACTTATTATGTCAATTACTTTCCTTTGAGGATAAGTAATTTTTAATATATGGTTTTAAAAAGGAAGATTAACTAAACACTCCTAAAAGCAAATTAGGGAAAGCAATTGAAAGGAGGGCCTACTAGATGCTGGGGCTACCAGTCTCTTGTTCAACTGATTGCATGTATTTTTTGCCATGGTATTTTAAACTGCTAGAAATGCCTACTGGGAAATCACCATAGGGATTCTTAGTCTTTCAATTCACCAAACAAGCTTCAATTGGCCTGAGTACAAGTTTCTGGGATAAGCTTAATAACAACAGTCCTCATTTCCATCTAATCACAATTATGCATTTTATCTATTGCTGTGGAAATCTTAGCAGGGAAATTAAAAGCCCCACAGTGTCCGTAATAAAATAGAAGCAATTAAACTATACTTCATCTTATTAAATAGTTTTGACGGTTGCTTTAATTACTTCATAGATATATAATTAGCTCTTAGAATACCACGGTGCAGTCATTTTATTTTTTGAATGAGCAAACTGAGGCATGAGATAATGAAGTGTGTTCTCAAAAAATTGTTTGCAGAAACAAACAGGGAGAACTAAGAGGGTATTAACTGGGATTGCCTTGACCTAACAACCACTTGCTCTTTCATAGGGTCTATTCTTCATGACATTGTTGAGTTTAAAACTCCAAAATATGTTTCAAATTCAATCAAATATATCAATGTAACATGTGTCTGAGTTTCTTCCTACATATGACGTCTACTCTAGATACTAAATAGATTTTAATTGCAAATTTAATTATATAAATATCTAATAGTTTAAGTGTTATATGTTTAAACTCTTTGAAATTACAACATCACTGGAGAGAATAAACTTGGTTGCATACTAACAACAAAAAGACCAGGTCGTGTACTTTCATTTAAATTTGTGCTTACTTTAAAAGACACTTACATTTCCAATTATTCAAATCCAAAGAATAATTTGTTGGGTGTAAGACTATACCATGAATTTCACACTTGGATAAAAACCATTGGATTCAAAATCATCCAACTGTTTGAGCAAGCCAGAATTTGGATCAGATTTTTGGAAAATGTGGTCTGTTACTAAAGCTCTGAATTGCAACTTTGGGAAAGAAATATAAAAAAACTAAAACAAAGTCAATGTAAAGAAGATGAGAAGAATGTTTTCAAATTATAAAGGGGGTAGTTTTACAACAGAAATAATTACTTTCTAAGTATAGGTGGCTCCTGAGTGTTCCAGCACACTGCCGAAACCATGTACTGGCCAAGGGACAGAGAAGATGATGTCACGCTGCCCTCATGTGTGTCTGTCCCAGCCTGGGACCTCAAAGACTGCAACCTGCCTGACTAAGCCCTTCTCTCAGCTCAAGTCAAGAAGAACCCATAGAGCTCATGGTGCACCAAGAACCCTTGCCCCACCCAAGGGCACAACTTAAAATTCATCTCTGGTGAAGCTAAGGTGAGCCCTTGGTCACTTGTGCAACATAACCATCCTGAAGCCTTTTGCCTGGCCTGACGCTTGGTGAGGATATCTTCCCTGGTATCTTCCCTGAGACCATTCAGCAGGAGGCTGAAGATACTGTTAACTCACATCCCCTACCGTGTTTAATGCTGCAGCTCCATCTGAGAGGCATCTGTCACCTAGGGGATGTATATCTCCTAATGATAGCAAACACAGTAAAAAACCCTGAGCATTGGCTAGCAAGAACAGGTCATCAATTCCACCTAGATGCGTTGGACAAAGACAAAGCTGAGTCATAAGTTGAAGGGACGAGAAATATATACCCCCAATGAGACAACCACAAAATAAGGATGCAGAAGAGAATGTGAAGAAATAGAGCCGGCTATTCAATCTGCTTGCTAAGTAACCCCTGACTTCAAAAGTTGAGAGCAGGTGCTTTGCCTGGAAAGTGAAAACAAATTTGCCTTTCTTCCAACCACCTTTCCATTCATCTAACTTTTTCTGACCAACCTTGGTGGCCGACTGCATCAGACTACAGTGTCTTGGGCACTGAAATGTGAAGTGGATAAAAAGCCTTCTCTGCTCTCAAAGTAAGACAGAAACATAAACAATATCTTCATAGCAGATGAGAACTTTCATACAAGGGATAGGAACAACTTTTCAGGATGTCAAGTTGGAATGCAAAGCAGAATAGTTTTTTGATTTTTTTTTAAATCCTATCATTTGATTTAACAACTTTTTACTTTCATATATTGCTGGAAAACATAACCAAGCATGCCTATGTTTGCACACAAGGATAGCAACCAAATATTGCTTAAAAGAGCAAGTATCTGATGATAGCCTAAGCTCAATAGAATCAGATGGATTTCGGGAAGGAAATAAAACAAGCATTATAAGCACAATTGTGGCTCAGTATCTACAGGGGCCTGATTCCAATGGAAGCCCTATGTGTTCCAAAATCTTTAGGTGCTCAAGTCCATTATATAACATGGTTCAGAATTTGCATATAATCCATATACATCCTCCCATGCACTTCCAATTATCTCTAGATTATTTATACTGAGTAACACAATACAAATGTTACATAAGTAGTTGTACTGTATTGCTTAGAAAATAATGACAAGAAAAGAAGTCTGCACATATTTAACGTAGACGCAATTTTTTCCAGCTTCTGCGATTCAAACCCAGGGCCTTATGCATGCAAAGCAGATACTGTATCATTGAACTATATCCCCATTGAACTATATCCCCAGCCTGTAGATGCCCTTTTTTTCTAAAAAGTTTTGACCTACAGTTGATGAAGTCTGCAGAAGTGGAACTCATGGATATAGCAAGTCAACTGTAGTTTTCTCTAGCGGGTAGGGTACTGTGTGTGATATTTTTCTTTTTGCTTCTATTTACTTTTATTTTGTGTATAAGTAAAAGGGGTTACCTAGGTCAAAACAAACTACATTTAAGAATGACTAATAGGGCTGAGGATATAGTTCAGTGGCACAGCGCCTGCCTGGCAAGTGCAAGGTCATGAGTTTGATTCCAGTACAAAAAATAAATAAATAAAAATTAAAATGACTAATAATTTGAAATCATAGTTTGATTTAAAATACTACAGGAAAAATTAGGGTTTCCAGCGACATATAAACAGTTAATTTAAAATTCAATGTAATTCATTTTATAACAGCTTCCTCTACACCAAGTACAAAGAAACTAACTCTGCCAGGGTTGGATGAGTGCCAGGGAAACCTCAGAGAAGAGATTCTATGAGGTCTAAATCCTGAAAGATGTGCGGGAGCTGTCCAGGAGGAGAAAGGGCCTTGCGGTGTGGTGTGTCCCTGGGAGAAGTGAGTTTTCTGTAGGACAAGAGTTAAGAATATTCTATAGAATGGAGAACCACCTACATTCACATCAGGATCCAGAAACTTTTGATGGGAGTAAGAAACCAAGGGAGGATTTGACAGATTCATGACTTCTCACTACCAAAGTCAATAACCAGTACATTTTCTTAATTGAGGGAACAAAATGAAACAAATGATGGAATATTTCATTAAGTGGAAAGGGAGTATCTTAGATTTATGCTATTGAAAAAAATGCTTGTAAATTAAATGTCCACCTTCTCAAGGTACCAATTAGTTTTGACAGAGCATTAAAAGGTCTAGGTAGCTACTAAAAAGACTGTGGATTTGAGCAACATTGCAGGATTGCAAATGATAGATCACTCATAATCAAGACATTTTTTTCCAAGAAAGGCAGGAGAGAGATTTTCAAAACCATCGGAAGGATGTGGTCCACTTACTGATTTTCATTTCTGGACTTGATTTATAACCATATGATTTCATCAAATTCAGGCTGAGAGAAGAATTTCTGCCTGGCAGTTATTTTAGACAGTACAAGATTGCCTGATATCATCGAATTTCAGACTCTTACATTTTCCAACAACTATTTTATTCATCCATGCCTTGATTATGCTTTTCTCTTTTCCAAGAGCTATTATATGGTGATTATTTTCTTTTGTTAAAAGTAAATAATAAATCTGAATTTTCAAACTTCCAGTTTTTCATACCGCTAACATATTGCATTTTGTTTCTCTCCTTGATCAATAACATTAATGGAGGGGCTGGGGATTTAGCTCAGCGGCAAAAGCGCCTGCCTGGCAGGCGCAAGGTCGTGAGTTCGGTTCCTGGTACCGGAGAAAAACCAAAAAACAAAAAAACAAAACAATAACATTAATGGAAAAAATGTGAGCTTGATAAATGTAAATTTTGGCATAAGTTCATTCTATTCTGTATTATTTATTTTTATTTCTATTCAATTATTTCATGTATATATCTTATCTCCACATTGCAAAATGCAGCCACTGGAGTACATACATCTTTTGTGTTTATATCCAGCTCCTTTCCCAACAAACATATATATATAACACATTAAGTCATACCATTTGGTAAAAAGAATGAGTTTAGAGAAATTTACATACGTTGTACTCTGCTTTGTCTTCCAAAATATGCATATGGTCATATCTTGCATTTTAAACTTTTTAGTAAAATTTTCAAAATATATATTGCTGAAGGAAAAATAATTTTCCTAGCTCATTTGCACCTAGACTTTATGGTATTTCTTAGCAGAGAGGTTTTTGATAAAACATGTAAAAAGTGCTAAAATGAAATAAAGTACACTGGCAACATACAGATAAAAGGGGAAGTTAAAATTTTTAAATGGGCTTTAAATTATATCTATATTTCATTTTTTTATATTCCCTTTATAAAAGCAGTTTTCAATTATTGCTACATTTTAAAATCATCTGAGGAGCTCATAAAGAACACCCATACTCAGATGTCACCACAAAATGACTGCATCTGCATTTCTGGGAGTAGGGCCCTATTCTGATTATTAACACACATAGTAAAACAAAAACTTTACACAAATTAAATTTATTAGACTTTATTTCAGCAAAGAACAATTCATGGGTCAGGCAACACCCCAAGGCAGCAGAGGTTCAGATAGCTACACTTAGAATGTGGGCAGAGGGTGCGAGAAAGCAGAGGTGATGTAAAGAAATAGCTTGATTGTGTACAGCCTGGCATTTGTCTTCAGTGAAAACTGTCTGATGAGGGATTTGTCTTAAATGGACATGGTCTTATCAGTTGACAGCTGTTAACTGGCTGAAGCTTGAATGCTATGATTGGCTGAGATTCAGCTATTTCTCAGAAAAATATGAACTTAGGTTGCAATTTGCCTACATGCTAAGTTAGGTTGTCACTTGCTAGCTAAAGACTTAAGATCAAGATATGGAGGTAGATTTAGGACAATTTTGGTTTAACACACGTGTTCTTATGCAGCCCTAAAGACAAAACCAGGAAGAGGACCACTGTTTGAATCAAAATCATAGTTTGACTTACATTTTCCAAGAATGAAAAACATTTTAATGGACTCAGAGAAACAAGTGAGAGTCAAATTAATTTCAGGATCATCTTAATCCAACAAATGTTTTGAGTGCAAAAAATGAGGTACACAGTACAAAATGAGTCAGTCTGGATTTTAAGACACAAGAATCAAAAATTAGCCTTCCAATGAGTCTACCCCTAAAAAAATAAAAAAATGGAAGAGTCTACTCCTTCAGCCATATGGGCCTTCTTGTCCTTTTAATTTATGGCCAGGATGTGCAGACAGCCTCAGTTGTCTGTGTATCTTATGACCCTTACATTCAGAATGAAATGGTAAGAGTTCATCAGATGCTCCATTCTCAGATTAGCCAGGTGATCTGGCATCATAATCTACAGCCATCTCAAAATAGATATTCGGAAGCTGCCACTACTCCCCCTCCACCCAGAATTCATTCCCAATGGTTGTCTCCCAGCAAAGCTAAAGCAACTCTGGAGACACAAGCTGGACATTAACCCAAAGACAGTAGATTCCTTACTTCTAATCTTGACCTCTATACTACTCTGTTTAGCATGAACACAGTTTAGCCTAAGTATTTTCCCTTCTGAAATGCTTTCTTTTATGAGATGATATCCCCCTCTGGTTTCAAATACAAAGAACTTTACTTTTGTTGACCCACTGCTTTCCATAATAGTTTCATCCATTTCTTTGAAATATCTTAAACGTTATGGTCATTTCAACTAGTAATTGTGTTTACATCATCTCTGAGAATGACACATAATTAAGAGAAAAACAGCCAAAGCAGTTCAGTGTTTTTGGCTTATTGTTTGATGATCCAAAAACATTGCAGCTGGAAAGAATTCCATTAATTTGTGGCTAGCACCGATACATTAGCCTCAAGACTTCCAAGTAAACAGAGGGAAATTGGCATTGCTATCTTGCGGCAAGAAGCAAAGAACAGAGTGGTACAGAGTTCTCCAAGAAGAGAAAATTAACCCAGATGTGAATAAGACAATGAATGAATTGTTCATCACGACTTTTCAACCTTTTAGCCATGAGCGGCAATTACAATCACCAAAGCACCCAAACACTCAAAGGAGAATTAAACCTGAAAATTACCCATCATGGCCCAATCACAATTATGTCTCCATAGCTCCACAAAGTACAGGCACCCCAATTTAACTTAGACACTTAACAAATTAAACTTTTCTTTAGGGGAAACCCAGAAAATCGTGTGGTCCCCTGAAACACACACACACACACACACACACACACACACACACACACCATATTAAGGAACAACTAGCATTTAAGAGTCAACCCCTCATATTTATTGCATAACTCTCCTTTCACTTCTAATCAGAAAGGCAATCTTTCTTCTAGTATAGTAAATACAATTTATTTGCAAATCGACCAGCAAGAATTACAGCTTGCTATTTTAGGCCTCTTACTTCACAGAGTTGTGTACTACCATAACTTTTCTGACCTTGCCAAGGAACAGAAGCGTTTGTATGTTCTTTGCCTAAATGCTAAAGTTCTGAATCATGTTTTTTATTAAGTAGCTTAAATTATTTTAAACAGTGGCCAATCAGACGACCTTCTCTCTTTTGCAGTTCGCTGCTGCATTTGAGTTCTCTTGAGAGTTTTTCTGTCTTGCCAAACTTAATCAGTTTGTTTTAATGTTCTTTACAGGTTGTGTTTCCGTGTTGTTAATAGTTTAGCTAGAGTGTTCACCACGTGTATCATAAGGAAAACTTCTGGTAGCATTTCCTTTAACCAGCCAACCTGAACAAAACCATTAGCATGCATCTTTCAAAGAAATTCTCAGGTACCACTTTGATATACGGAATGCAAAAATATCTTGATGATATTATCATCTATTGTCTCAAAGTTGTTCCATAGTCACTAGCTATTTTAAAAAGCAAGTGTGGAAAACATCAGATAAAGGTTATTTTAGAAATCAAATTAGAAATATGTAGGGATCAGAAATCGAAGTAAAATGTGTGCATGTGTACTAATATAAAATTTTCACCAAGAATAAAGTATTGAACTTCCAGAAAAGGAAAGAAAAATGACTCCTCAAAATACTTTAGTTTATGAAACAGGCAAGAAGTCTCAATTTGCTTAAGCCAGAGCACACTGAATAATTCTGATATTATTTCATTATTTTTAAATCAACTTTTTATGTATAAGCTCTGAGTTATAAATACGATGCCATATTGGCTTTCAGCTACACATGATTCCATAAAATTTTTCTTCTAAAGAGAAAATCTAAATAAACTGAACGTATTGGTACATTAATTTAAAACTGAAGGTATAAAAGATTCCCTTTTACAAGGAAGAATTTTTCCCTCCAAAAGGGAAAAATTCCACCTTTTTATAAGAAAGAATTTAACCATGAAAAAGGGAATTTTCTGCGCTGTTCTGCACAAAGTTTGTTTTGAAAAATTTTAAACACCTCTTGCCATTAAATAACCTAATGTAAACTTGGTAGTAAATCAAGTAATCATGTTCCCACTACTTTTGCACTCAATTGATAAAATGTTGATTTTTGGGAGAGATTTCATATCCGATAAGTTTTACAATGGAAAATTTCAATCGACTTTCACCTTGGAAATTAGATATGATACTTTTGTTAGAAGAATGTCCAAATAATGGGAAGCTATTGCAATTCAGGAATCACATGAGTCAAAATTTCTAAAATGCTATTTGATGCACAGAATTTCTTATTTCCAAAAATTAAATCAGGCCCCCAAGTATCTGAGGAAATACTGGACTGATGGTGGATTTCCCCTTATTATTCTTATACAAACTATGAATATTGGTCTTGCTGTAGAAACCACCACACATAATGTTGCAAATTTTCACCTCAAAAATTTTAAAATAAAGCATATCTTCTTATGACTGGAGACTGAGATTTTTCCATTGACATTTTAGTGACTGAAGCTCCTTTAAATGTCTCTTCATAAGAGTATATTCAATATAATCTGTCATAGTGATTTTTAAGTTTTGGGCTGGTAGCCAATGGGGAAAACCCCATATTTTACTTTCAGATTTGGGGGACACATACATATACTGGAACATTGTTTAACAAACCTAAATTTCCCTTTACTATGAGTGCCCTTGTATATTCTATTCCACTTCATTTCTTTCTGTTATTGGTTATTCTGTTCTATTTTTTCATGGTGGTTATGACCCACAATATTAACTTTATGAACCAGCCGTGGCTTCCCATCCAAAGTCTGAAAAACACTTTTCTAAGAAGAGTCTTGGCCCTACCCTACTTCTGTGCTATAGGCTGAATGATTTTTTGAACACACTAATGTTCTGGCCAGGTGTCCCCACATGTTTAGGTCCTTAAAAATGGTAAGCAGAGTCATTTTGGCCTGAAAAACAATTATTATTCAATATATAAGTCCTTGCCTAAGATGCTACATTTGTGGAAATTATCTAAAAGGTGGAAGATTGTCCACCTGAATGAAAAATCTCTGATGTCTATCTCTGGTTTAGCCACACCAATAAAATTCAATAACAGATTCCACTGAGGGTCCATAGTTTATTGCTCAGAGAGATACTGGAAGAATTGAGCTTCCAAAAGTTTGTTAAAGTTAAAGATGCTCTGATTAAGGGCATCTCAAACTTTAATGCATACAAATCCCTTGTAAATCTTGCTAAAGTGATGATTTTCATTCAGTAGGATTGGAATGAGGCCTGACGGTCTGGTTTTATCACAATGACAACCCCTCTCCTCGTACCAAATTCAGTCTTAGTCACTTTCTTCATGAGACACAATACCAAATACCCATAACTTAAAGGAGAAGAGGTTTATTTGGGCTCATTGTTAGAAGAAAGAAAGTAGCCAGGGGAAAAGATATGCCCTTCCAGATCATGCACCCAGTAGCCTGCCACTCCTGACCAAGTTCTGTCTCCTAATGCCAGTCAGCTATAGTGCCCACATGGTTCTGCCCACTTCCAAAAACCCACCTGTAAGTGTGTGGAGCTTTTGGGGTACAGTGAAAGAAAAACCATAACACTTAGCTTGTACCCAGTATTAGATCCTTGAGCTCCTAAAATGAGAGAGGGAATATGGAAGGAGAAGCCTCCCTCTGCCTTCACTTGAGAACCCTAAACACTCAGTGACACTAGCCTGAGATCCCCAATGCCCAACTGCCATCGTGGTAAGACACCCCTGATTTTCTTAGGTTTTTGAATGAAAACAGCTAGACAAAAATGATGCAATTATGTGTAATTTTGACCCAGGACATCAAAAATAAAAGAAATTCAATAGATCTGTTATTGTTACAGTAGTAATTGCTTTGCTTACAGTTCTTTGCTGTGGTAAAAATATCCATACAAAGAGTAAATTTAAGATGATTCTTAAATTAAGTCCAAATTGGTTGCTCAACATCAAAAGCACATGCATTTTAATTTTAACAATTAATAATATGGGCAGTGGTGTGAGGAAAGAACTACTTGCAATGGATGAAGAAAGAAATTCTAGACACAGATTTCAAAGACGTCTTAAATTTTGTCAACTCACATGTTTATTGAGCTATATTTTAAGCATTATTTTTTAAATATTATAAGTGAGATGTATGTCAGCCATGATTCTATTCTTTGAAAAGAAATAGCATATTAGAATGTACACATACCAGTTAAACGAGGCTTTGCAAGCTTGTATCTACTATATAACATTACTTGGTTCATAACCATGCATCTTCAGTCAGAATTTTGTAAATAGATATGTGCACATACTTCTTAAGTGCATATAATTCAATCTAAAAGTCTTTATGGTTAAATGAAACCCAGAAATAGGAGGGAAGTAACACCACACAGGAATATCTCAGCCTGAACAACGTAGTGGTCCCAGCTAATACATCAGATATGGTTTCTTTGCTCCCTTACGTTCTTTGGGTGTGAGTGTAGTGTTAGTAGGCTTGCAGGTAAAGAACTGCAGATAACTGGAGCTGGATAGAGGAGCCTTATTTTTTTCTATGCCAGCTTGTTATTTTTGTAACATAGTGACTGGGTTGAACAGAATCAAAGTACAGTAGTAACTGATCTCCCCTTCTTCCTGGATGAGCGAGCAGATGATTAAATATTGATGTCAGCATCCTTGAACATACCTGGATGAGTGGTGTCAGGTACCACAACAGTAACAGAACTTTGCTGTTGTCTGGGTATTTTCCTTTTCCCTCTTCTTTTTTTTAGTGGAGTGTGCTGTATGTCTATCATTTTGTTCAGATGACTGCAGAACCTGGAAAAGCTGTTGTTGCTATTGACGCATAACATACTGCTGTTATCATTTTTTATATAAATATATACATGTATACTTTGAATATTTGGAAACTTTAACTGTGCTGTCAACTTTGGAAAAAGTTATCCCAGTTTACTTTGTTGAGTTGGCATTGTGCAGAAATTAACAGCCACATTGGTCTAGAAAGGTTAAACTTAATTTTTTTTCTACCTGTATGGGGGTAACACACTGTATTAAATATGTAAGGTCTTATCTCCATATGTTTGATTACAGAAACTAATAAAGTATTCTCTAAATAATAAAAAAGAATGTACACATGAAAATTCTGAGGTAGTATTCTGAATGTATTTGATGTTTTCAAATTCATACTCAATTCTTGCTTATGCTAACCAAGATCAACATTGGAGAGATATTACCCAAATTGATGTCAGAAAAGAAAGAAAAACATGAACATTTATCCTACTTTAGGTTGAAGAACAGAATAAATTGGCTAGTAATGGATGACATTCCTTTGGAAGAGTAATCTGGAAGTAGCATTAAAAACTAAACACATTATATCACAATAGAAGTGAAGGAAATTGAAACTGCTGAGACTGGCATCCTCTGTGAATGGGCAGTACGCAGGCTGGACATTTCTTCACAAGAGCACCACAGGGCTGTGACTTTAGCAACCTGGGTGCACATGGGCATAACTCTCCATTTGCATTTTGCCCAAAAAAAGGAGGTTGGATTCAGTAGCCAATACTTGGCATTCTAAGTATTTTTGATGTTTAGTAAAATCCAGGATGCATTGGATCAACAACTTTAAAGATTGGAATTTTGTTTCATATTTGTTTTAATCTAACAAAATGTCATTCTTCACATCACTTACTACACACACACACACACACACACACACACACTTGCACCAACATAACCAAAATAAAACAACACTTTCCACATGAATGTAAGAAATGTTTAAGAATGCTCTCCATTTCCTCATCTGTAAGAAGAAGGTGTTGTGCTAGACCAGATCACCTCTATGATATACTATAGCTCTAATGATATATCAACTCTGTGACCTAAGAACAGGAAGGGAACACATGAGAAAAATGGATGTGGCTATTAAGCCTAGGACTTCATGAGCCCCAAGAAAGGTCATCATGGCCCTATTTCAACATCCTGCTGGCCCTCAGACTTGGTGAATGCTGCATTGCACAACTTCATTTTGTAAGTGTTTTCCATACAGAACAAAAATACCTTCAAATCTTAGCAATCCTGAAAATCAAACATCTTTCTCTTCATGAAGTTATGGTCAACAAATTCTCAATTCAAAAGCATAAAAGGACCACTTCAGGAGTCTTAGGAAAGATCATATTTGACCAAAAGAATTATGGTCATGTGGATTCTAATAGAAATCTGATTAAAATAATGGAACTTTTCCCTAGAATAATGTACATTCAAACACACAAAAACACTCCATTCTGGATGCAACTCATTTTCAGGAGGTTCATGTTTAAGAACTCTCAAAGAAGAAAAATGGCCAGGCAGAAATCAGATACCTGGTCCTCCTTGATTTTTTAACTTCCTTCCTAAAACACAATCAAGTGCATCAATATTACTTTTTTGTAGATCTATGAGTGTGTGTGTGTGTGTGTGTGTGTGTGTAACAAGAAAAACATGTAGAAATAAAAGAGGTGAAAATTCACTCTGATAGGGTGATATTCAGAACCCAACCGGGCCAATGCTTGTGGCAAACCATTGTAGGCTGAGAAAATCATAATGTTAAAATCTTGAGGTGAGGATTTCTGTGTGTGCTTGAAGTCAGCGGGGCCAGCTTTTTCTGGATGGGATAGAATATGCGTTGACATCAATTTGTTGGCCCTAGGACAAGAACATCCACAGACCATCTAAGACAAATCTTCTTTACAGAAATCTTTGACCCTTTTTATCATACTTATTTATAGCCTTCCCTACATCCATAAACATTCATCTCATGCAGAAACAACACTGCACTTCACAAGGTAAGTTTTGTTATTTCCACCAGCAGCATGGTCTGGCTTGGCTAAATGGTCTTTGGTCTACCAGTTCCTTGCTCCACTATCTTGCATCTGTATCTTATTTTAAGAACAAACAAATTAAACCCTTTGGTAGTTCAAATGAAATCAGGTGATTTAAAATATACATTTTGCACAAGCACTAACAATTGCTGAAGATCAGGTCTGACAGCTTATATGAACTAACCCGATGGGAGATATGCATAGAAAATCATCCATGTTATGATAAACAATCAGATCATTTAACTTGTAAATTAGGATAAATTAGTTTTATAATTTAACCATAAAGATCTGGGACAATAGAAATTGCTTTGCACTTGAGTTGCTACCCTACTCATCTGTTTCCCAGGGCTGCCATAAAGAAGTACAAAATTGAATAGCTTAAAACAGTTATCTCTGAATTCTGGTTTTTTAGTTTCTTTTGGGGGGGGTTGTTTTTTTGGTTTTTTGGGTTTTTGGGGGTTTTTTTGTCTTTTTGAGACAAAGTCTCGCTATACAGTTCAAGCCAGCCTTGAGCTCATTTTGTAGCCAAGGCTGACCTCAAACTTGCAACAATCCTCCTGCTCCAGCCTCCCGAGTGCTGGGATTATAGGGGTGTCCCACCCCACCTGACTTCAAAGGAGAATTTGGACTTAGACTTTTGAGCAATGCTGGACCTGTGGAGACTTTAGGGAAGGCTGTGTGCATTTTAAGTTGTATGAGGGATAGTTGTATCACGTTAGGTTGAATAATGAATTTGTTATTGTCTTTATTTAAAGATTAAGTATGATTTAAGGAAATACATTTGGATATCAAGTTGACAAGGAAAGAGTGTAGCAGGTAAACTAGACTGTTCACTTGATTGGTTTGAAACTCACCTGGGAAATTGGAAAAGCATAGATCTAATTGTGTCTGAGTAGATCATGGAGACACAAGCTTGTAGTAATATCTGGTCCTTACCCCTTCCCCTCCAGTGCTGTTTCCCTACTCTGGCTTCCAGCTGCCATGAAGTGAGCAGATTTGTTCCAGCATACCCTTCTGGCATGAGTTCTTGTTTTGAAACCAGGTTGCCATGGTCTGTACCCTCTGAAACTGTGAGCCACATAAAACCTCTCTTACTTCAAGTTGTTTGTGTTGGGTATTTTATGCCAGAGATGAGAAAGTTGACCAATACCAGTAGGAACCCCCTGATCTAGGAGGACCTTAGCCATGAAAATTCATCTCTGCTCAGTGTAGTCTCTTATCTTCCAATAGCCAAGGTTGGGCTTATTTAATGATGGCTGGGCAGAATTCTGACACAAGGTGTAAAAATGAACACTGTCGCTTGAGGCATGGATTGGAATGCCATCACTTCCACTGCATTCTTCTGGCCCATACAAGTCCAACTCAGGCTCAAAAGGTAGTGTAAACAACTCCTTGTTTGATGAAAGGAGATACAGTTTCATATGCTGAGATGAGTGGAGAGTCAGGGATCTATTACAATCAAACTAATGTATGCATCACATACTATTACCAATCCAAACAAAACAAAACAAAACAAAAAACTTCATATTGCAGATAGATAACAGTATCTTTGATAGCTGTTTTCCAGCCTCATTTTTTAAATCTGTGAGGGCCCACATTTCATTCCAAATTTTGGCACATGTATATTTGTAAAGTATGATAACAGTCAAACTGAGAGACTCACTTCTTTTTACCATAGGTTTGTAAGCAAACCATAATATTCCCTACCCCTGAGTGTACTTCGCTGTCCAAGACAATGAAGGAATAATCACCAAACATTACTGTTCCATATGTATTTCTGCAACCTAGGCAGAAAGATCTGCATCTTAACTATTTCAAGATCTCATTCGCCAAGAAAGTTAATGGTGACCCAAGGGATATGGAAAGGAGTGGAGAGGGAATTGTTCTAAGCCACACTTTGGTTTCTATAAGAAGTCGTGTGCTTTCTGTAACCTCACACATTTATTGGCATATGTACTACAAATCTTCTACTTTCTTTTTGAATTAAAAATTAAGATTCCCAGAGGGCATTATGCAATAGGAAATTGACACTTCAATAAACTCTGCTCATGTATTTTATTGATTATGCTAAATCTAATTACTGCATTAAAGCTTAAAAATTATCCCTTTGATGCTCCAGTGATATATAATTTTTTTCTCTTACTGTAATACCTGCCTGATTACAATGTACTTTCTCAACAGTAATAAATAAAACGTGGAACCATTGTGAACTACGTTTGTCTCAACTGTCTCACAAATATCCTGCCAGTTTTTTAACTCTTTTCAGTCACTTATGAACACTAAATATGATAGCAACATTTTAATGAACTCCTTCCAATAAACATTAAATTTAAAACACAATGCATAAATATTTTAAGCTAAAAAGAAAAACAAATTACACACTTGCTGCTACTTACAATTCTGAATTGTGGTCTTTTGTTCTTTTACTGACTTTTAAAAAACTAAAATAGATTGTGCCTGGTGGGGATTTTAATTTCTTTGTGGCTATTGCCCTGGGACCAGTGACCTGTAAAAAGGCAGAACGATGGATTTAAAAGGTTAAATTTCACTTCTCGCCCTGGAACTGGCTGGTGTGTGATGCCTCTGTCCCCTGACTGGTCTCTCTGCCCTTACCCCTCATCTTCAGCAGGTCATGCCCTGAGGTTAGGAAACAAGGCTGACAAGTGAGACCCACCAGAGACAGGGAGACCCTTTTCTGCCAAGGTGTTGGAGATTTAACACATTTCACCAGCGAAGGTCCCATTCATCTTTAATCTTTCAAACCTTTACGTACAATAGTGTTGTTTTTATCTGTTGCTTCAACAAAACTACAAAAAAAAAAAAAACACAAAAAAAACACTACATTTTATTTAAAAAAAGGAATAAGTGAGAGTAAACTGAGGCAAACATGAGGCAGAAAGTAATATTTATGTTTACATGCAATGAGATGTAGTAAAAACTCCAAGTGTCCCAAAAGGCGCCATTCTCTCATTTTGTGTTTATCAATTATGAACTCTAGCAAAGGAAGCTTCTTAGCTCTTTTGAAACTCAGTTAACTCATCTGTAGGAAGGGGATAACAACACATGTTAATATAAAATTTAAAATTCAAAGTCTTTTGTCACGTTGTAAAGTAGCTGAGGCATGTTATTTGCTAGAGTTGTAAAGTACTGTGAGGTCAGTTGAAAAGTGCTGACAATGAATACTGATTTACAATGGCTTAACAGCAGCTAAGAAGAGGGAAGCATGCTTTGCTCTCCAATATCAATCCACAACACAGTCTTCTTTTCATCATAAATATACTCACTTATGAGTTAGGTTTTCAAAAAACTTATAAAGCCACTCAATATTTAGTTTCACTTGAGAGAGATCTTAGAGATAAAGGAATAGATCTTGTACCATTCAAAGAAAATTAAATGGCAATATAAACTTTAGTTCTCAGGTATTGTTTTCACTTCACACCCATCACCTGACATGTGAAAAGATTCTTTTTAAAAATTTTTACTAGTACATTTGAGATCCATAATAACCTCATTGGCTGGGCCACTACAGGTGCGGTGCACCCCTGTAACCTCAGTACTCGGGAGGCTGAGGCAAGAGGATCATTGCAAGTTCAAGAGATCAATCTGGGCTACAAAGTGAGCTCAAGGCCAGCCTGAACTGCATAGCGAGAACCTGTGGCAAAAAGACAAAAAAAAAAAAAAAATCATATTTGGGGGTTGCTACACACACATACACAGCTTGATCCTTTTCCCGTCTGCTTCCCTTCCCCTAGCTCACATCTCTCCCATCCCCAGATCCCCTTTCCAGCTCCACAGAGTCTATCTGTCTGCCTGTGTTCTAGCGGTCTATCGTTTTTTTTTTTTTTGCTTCTTAAATTATTTATACCTTGGGTTTCTCCTATGACAGAAACCATGTGATATTTAACCTTTGCCTTCTGTTTGATTCATTTTACTTAGTATTATGATCTCAAGATATGCGCATGTTCCTATGATTCAAATTGGTCCCTCTTTATGGCTGAGTACTCTTTTGGTTCAGTACTCTACTGTGAAAATATTCTTGCAAGAATTTTTGATAGATTAAAATCCTAATCTTAATATTTTGTGTGCTTTAACAGCAATTGTTGTGAATTGACTCTCTCTCTCTCCCTCTCCATGTCTTTTTCTTTCCCACTTTCTTTCTTAATATTAAGACAAGATCATACTGAAACTTCTTGTAATCCCTGTACATGAAAAGTTTTACTACATTCACTTCTTGTCAACATACTATAAAGCAAAGGTATGGAGAAACTTTTGTCTTTATAATTTAGAACTCAAGAAGGCTCTCTGGACATGACACAGTGTTAATAAAGCATTTTGCAGTTGTTGAAAATGGATGTTGGTTTTGAATAGGAAATAAAATATGTTTCTCTGAAGTTTAAGACTTGCTGACAATAAAAATCAGTATCAAAGTGATTTTTTAAAATCGTTATTCTCCATTATAAGTGAAATAAAGAGATAATATTATTGATCTCATTTGATATTCAGATGGAAAATAAAATGCAATTTAAGATGAGATTGAAAATCAAGAAGGGGGGGCTGGGGATTTAGCTCAGCGGCAAAAGCGCCTGCCTGGCAAGCGCAAGGTCGTGAGTTCGGTTCCCGGTACCGGAGAAAAACCAAAAAAAAAAAAAAAAAATCAAGAAGGAACTTCCCTAGTGTTTCATGAAAATAACTCATTTTCTGTACTGTGGTTGATCAGTATATTTATCAATGAGTCTTTCTCCTCAATTGTTAATCACAGATAGCTGTTAACACTATCTGAATTATCTATTTTCCTTCATCATCAGTTATTCTACTGCTTGGGTAACTGGTCACTGAAGCAAATTCCACTGATATTTATTGCTTGTCAATACAATAAGCTATTTTAAAATTCCCATTCCCTTTCACAAACCAATGAATGTTCCTCTTCTTGTCACATGGGACGACAAGGTCTTAAAAGTAAGTCTGGAACCAGTATCCCACTCACCCTTGCCTAAGACACTGTCCCTTTTACCATAAGATGCCATTAGAATAGTCTACTCACTTATTATGAAGCCCAGAACTCAGAAATAAATACCATGATAACACAGACTAAAATCTGTTACAGGGATTGAGTCACAGAGGCACCAGTAGTCACTAAACGGTCTCTTCTTTGTAATTCTTGTCACTCACTTCTTGGAACAAACAAAAGTAAAATGAGTTAATGAAATTTTCATGGTAGCATCAGACAAAATAACGGGCAGAGTGCCTCAGCTAAATTGCCCTGCTAACTATCATTTTCCTGAAAACTTGTTAATTTCCAAATCCAATTTATCTGTTCAAATCCAGTTGTTCCTCTTTAGGCATTGTTTTTGAAGGTCTTTGGAGGGTCCAGGGCCAGAGGAAACTAGCATAGGATAACCATCCTCTGCAAAACCAATTACATGTCTGACATGGTTGGAATAAATTATTTTGGGGCAACGATATTGAAAGCCAAATGATGCTGCTAGCAAAATGTTTCCATTCTGTAGCACCATGTAAAGGAAATGCAGTGCTGACAGCTCCGGTCCCTGATGCAATTTTGGTGGCGAGTCTTCACCTTTACTTTTACTATATTGCTTCCACAGTAGCTGTTTTAGCCTTTCAGCAAGTAGAAAGAAGTGATCATCATACTCCATGTAGTGGCACGTTATGTGGGACTCTTGTGAGTTTAGTGACTCAAGTTGGTGTGTTAGATTGGCCAAGGCCACTTGATACCTTCACCACCTGAGGAAATATGATTCTTCTCAAAAACAACTTTGGATAAGGAAAAAGTGCCCATGAATTCCCCATTAACTCATTCTAAGACCGTGAAGTAACTGTTTACATTTTCATTTTATTTTTTTACTTTCTATTTCAAAAGTAAACATGCTTCCTCTGGCCCATGTACTAGATTGTTCTAAATTTTGCTTGAGTTTGGGAAATTATAAATGCAAGCTGTGATTACACCACTGGGTCATATTCACTATTCCTTCTTGCCCTGTAATATTACTTAGTCATGTTACAAAGGATTCCTCATGTTCTACCTTGTGTTAAATTCCACGGTATCCATCTCCATCTGAAAGGGGCAAGCCTTCTCATCCTGAGAACATTTCAGCTAATATTTCTATTAGTCTAAGAACCCATTTATTTCCCTCAGATTATAATGCCTTCCAACTGCTCGTTCACATTCTGATAAGCATTCAGTAGATAGTATTTCCTCAACCCACTGATCTTCCTCTACCTTTTCATCATCCCATGTCCTCATTTCCTCTCGTACTTTTGTAGGATGAGTGCAGCCCTTGCTCACCTACAGCTCGGGCCCGCTTCCGGACAAAAGGTTAGGACCTTACTCCAGTTCCTACACCTCATTTCCTTAGCTGTTTAGCAGCTCCTGCCTTCTGTCTAATCCAACTTTATAGTCACAAGTTTTTGGTGGTCTCCTCTGAGTCAATTACTCACTAATTAGTAAAATAAGATGAGAGATAAATTCTACATAATTAATGGGCTGAAGAGGAGGCTCAGGTACAGACATTGCCCCAGATGTGAGACGGCAGGTGTGCGTACGTCTCCCCCTGCCATGACAGAAGGGAATGTATATGCGGATGGGCTTTCAGGTGCAAAGCCGCCTCGCACGTTCTCTGCTTCATGAGGCTATTGACACATATGCCTTCTATTAGCCCAGTTACTTGCAATAAGAGGAAATTCTTGGAGTTTACTAACTAAACACCCAGCATCTTTTATATGCCTTGGCGAGGAAACAGGATTTTGAGTCACCCAAGCTGCTTGGTTGTGCAGTTCAGAGGTGCTGGTTATTAAAGTGCTGCGATATCAAGCACGTGCACATGGAGAGCACGTTGTTGAGTGTTTTTATAAGGAATTAGTCAATGTAATTGCAGGCTGTAAAGAGATTGTTACACAACCTCATTACATGTTGTAAACACTTCATCACATGACATCTTTCCATGTCATAAATACATCATCAGAGACCATTATGTTCTCTAATGATGACTGCTTGCATCCATTCATCATATGAAAATGAATAAATGCCATAAGGACAACATAATCTAGGTAGTTTTTCACTGCTATGATAACTCCATCTGTAGCATTGCATGTGGCATGCTGAGTGTTTACATGAGCCATTAAACAGCATGCAGATAAGGGGAAGTGCCCTTATTCTTACAATCACTTTTGGCTAAAGGTAATAAAAAATCTGACCTTCTCTGTACAGTCTGTAAAAGCATATTTAAGGAAGAAGACGGCAGAGAAAAACGTGAGAAAGAAGAGGGCTAGAAGAGGAGGAGGAAAAGAAAGAAAAGCAAATAGAAAAGAGCGAACAACTGAAAATATTTAAAATAATTGCATTCTCTAGGCCTACTTTTATTTGTGCAGAACTATGTGTAATTCTTTAAGACATGTTTCACTTTAGACACATTTTGCCACTGTTTTACAAAAGACCATAAAACCAGTCACTCTTTATGTTCATTTCAAAGTATTTCTCCAGGGCTGTATATTGTATTTTACATTAATTAACATTTTCTATCTTTTGCAATACTCCTTCCCAATTCCTAACCCGTAGATTACAAGATGGAGGAAAATGTGTACAAAATAAGGCTAAGGAAATGGTTTCCACACTTGTTCTATGAAGCCCTGAGTTACTTTATGTCTCCCAAGCCTCCTAGAAATAGAAGGTAGAGGGCAGAGAAAGCTTCCAAGAGTGGTTCTTGACTGAGACCTCCTACTTATTATTGGATGTAAACTGAGACATTTGATGTTATCACCAAGTGCAGTTTTATACTGTCATTGTGTCTGCGTGCATCCTCCTTGATGTGTGCTATGTTAATTTGTTCAACAGAAACATTTAAAATATACCATCAGTTGTATGAGCCTGAGGTGCATATCCTTATTTTTTTAATATGTCAGGGATCTCAAAGCATAGGAATTACTTGCTCACTTTTGGATCACCAGGGATTTTTTAATCATTACCCAGCAATACAGTGGTTAAAACCAAACAAGACTAGGAGAGTACATCCAAGGGTGTAAACTTCCACTGCTAGCTAGAGTATTATCCAACACCAACTTCCAGGACAAGAACACCCAATAATTTCACTAGGTCTCTTCATTTACTCCTCACAACAGTCATATGGAACTGTTATCTGCACCACTCCAATTTTAACCTGAAGAAGAAGAGGCTTAGAGAGATGAAATAAAGTCAGAAAGCACATGTGATCAGTAAGCGGCAGAAAGTCATTCCCACCCAGTGATCAAGAGCTTCAGTGCTCAGTGTCTGCTTTTGTAAATGTCAATACCCATTGCTGCCCTTTTACCCTGGAACCTATTGGACATGTCCAAGAATTAAATGACCCAGAAGAGCAGCACTGGGAATGTATATGCAGATGGGGATTCTTTATACAAGAAAGAAACTGTGCTGTGCTTGATATCACATCACTTTAATAACCAGCACCTCTGAACTGCACAACCAAGCAGCTTGAGTGACTCAAAATCCTGTTTCCTCGCCAAGGCATATAAAAGATGCTGGGTGTTTAGTTAGTAAACTCCAAGAATTTCCTCTTATTGCAAGTAACTGGGCTAATAGAAGGCATATGTGTCAATAGACTCATGAAGCAGAGAGCTTGCGAGGCGGCTTTGCACCTGAAACCCTATGTGCATATACATGCCCTTGTATATATATTCTTTTAGTTGTTCATGCACTTTTGTTTTAGTCCTCCTAATTAATAGTGGCATAATGCAACAAAAATCTAAATCTAAACTCAATTTTCTAAAATTCATGAACATACACCTGAAATTCACTTATGTATGCACATACATATGTAACATAATGAAATTATTTATTTAAGGAAATTCGTTTAGATATAGCATGGAAACATCTAACAGTAAAAAAGCATTGGTCATATACAAATAATTCCTATAGTTCAACAATGAGAACAAACACTATCCAATTCAAAAATGGGCAAATGACCTAAATATTCATTTCTCCACTTAAAACATACAAACCATTAATAAATACATGAAAAGATGCTTAACATCACTAATTATTAGGAGTATGCAAATCAAAACCACAATAAGATAGATATCCCCCAAACCCATTAGGATGACTATAAAAACGCAAAACCAGCCAAGCATGATGGCACATGCCTGTAATCCCAGCACTCTGGGAGCCTGAGGCAGGAGGACCATGAATCCAAGCCAACCCTGTGCAAGTAGTGACTTAGTAAGACCCTGTCTTACAATAAAAAGTTTTAAAAAGTCTGGGAGGGTAGCTCACATGTCCTGCATTGAATCCCTAGTAACACACACACACACACACACACACAAAGTAACAAGTGTTAGCATGGGTGTAGAAGAACTGTAATACTCTTAAGCTGCTTGTTGGAATGTGAAGTGATGCAGCTCCTGAAATACCTCAAAAAGTTAAATGTAAACTTCTCATAGGATACAGCAATTCCTCTCTTGGTTTCTATACCAAAAAAGTGAAAAGAGACATTCAAACAAATATCTGCACATCAATTTCCATAGCCACACTATGCACAATAGTCAAAAGGTAAAAATAACCCAACTGCCCATCAACAGATAAATGGATCTTTAAAAACAAAAGGATTTTCAATAGGATATTACTAAGCCATAAAGAGAAGAGAATTTCAGACACATACTACAACCTCCACAAACCTGGAAAACGTAATGCTTGCTATGTAAGCCAGACATAAAAGGGTAAATATTACGTGACTTTACTAAAATTTTATGGAGAACTTAAAATCATCAAATTCATAACTGCAAAAATTCTAACAGTGGTTACTAGGGCTGGGGAACCAGAACGGGAATTATTGCTCAATGGATACAGATTTCTGTTTGAAAATGACGAAAAAGTTCTAGGGATAGAAAGTAGTGACAGTTATATAACATTGTCAATGCACTGTAATGCCGCTAACTTACATATTCAGAAATGGTAAGTTTTATCACAATACAAACTAAGAAATGAATCAATGGTAGATATTCTTAAAAGTTCTTTTTGAAATGATAATGATAACATTTTCCCCTTCATAATCTCATTCTTTAAATTCTGGCCATACAAGTAGCCAGAACATTTCCACTTCACATACACTGAATAAAGAAATGTTGATGTCCTTCACACATCGACTTGCTTGTTCTCTGTACATTTAAATTATGATATCACCATGAAGAAGGAAGTTATATCCTAAGAATAGCTTTGTTTAGTATGCACTATCAATGATACATATATAGCTGTGCTTTTCCTTCATTGGACATTAAGAGGGGATTTAGAAATGAATCACACTGAAATGTAGTAGCTTTTCTTATTTTCCATGCCCTTTTGAATCTGAAGAGCTAGACCCCACAGCCTGTGTCATACCTCTGTACTTCCTAGTGGTGACAGACGAAAATAAAGTTTGACTCAGCCTAACAGGAAAAACCTGACTCATTAAATTCAAATCCCTGACTCTACACAAGGTGTCTGGGGCAAAGCCTTGATCCGTTGATCCCTGGAAGAGAAGAATAGCTAGGGAATGATCTCACTCATCAACCCAGCAATGAAAGGAAAAGATAAATGAATCCATCACTATGATGGTATTTGGAGGACCTGAAAACAAGCATACTGATATCTAAGAAGTAAGTTTTTAGGCAGTCTCTATTGGAATTCACAGGATCAGAAGCTTGTTTGCAAGTTTCTTAGTCTGTGCTCATCTAAATCTGCAAATAACTCTGTATCGACTACTTGGGGCCATATAATGTAGATAAGTATGAGGGGAAATTATTCATGATAAATGGTCCAAGGAGAATTTCATAGGTCAGTACCCTTTTGTGTCCAAATAAAGAGAACCATAAATATCCATTCTGAAGGCTTCTCTCACAAAATGAGAAAGAAAGGGGGAGGTCAAAGGCAGGCTTTGCTGTATGCATCTATGGCGTGAGGCGACTCCTTCAGGGAAGGCTTTTCCGTGTTATTTTGGGTGTGCTTTGTACTCCAGAGAATGGACAGATGCAATAAACCAGCATAGGATGGGGTCCACACGCTTCCCTCACACCCCAGTACACCTTCTGTCCAGTTTCTGCTTGTACTATGCCTTTTCCTGATCCATCGATTCTCTGCTTTCCTGACCCATTGATTATCTGTTTTGTAAAGAATATATACCCTTTCATAAAACCACCTCACCCTCTTGTAAGAAGAACCCTCTGCAAACGTTAGGAAGACTTACCCAAGTATTTCAAAGCATGTAACAGTGAGAATTATGAAGACTACAGTGAGAAAGAATCAACTATGAGTTCACTTGTAGGCCTAAGAGTAAAGGTGTGCAAAGCCCTAGGCTTATGTGTCATGCTATGCTTTACTTTCCACCAAACTAGAGGACAGGCTAAGGTGAGCCTCCTCCCCACCTCGAGTGCCCCCCCAAACTCACCCTCCTCACCCCACTCCATCCCACCCCACCCCCACCTCAGGAAGAAGAGACAGAGGTTCCAGCCCTGGGCTGAATGTTTCTGAAGGAGGCCAGGGCAGAGGTGCTCTTCTGGGGGGTGGGGTCGGGGTTAAGAGGGAACTGTTCATGTTTAATGAGTTCAAACTTCTTCCACAAATTAAGTGAAATATTTTAAAAGGAAACAATTTTACTTAAGTTTTATTTGTTTCAGCTACTTGGTTACAACTCCACACGGACATAATTAATGGAGGAAATAGAGTACTTTATAAGACCAGAACTCTCAGTCAATCTCTGACCAAGAGAAATTCTTTGCCTTAATCACTATGCATTCCTTTTGGATTGCTCGTATATTGCCAGAATAATTATCCTCAGCTTCAGAAAAGGTTTTGTCTAGTCACTCCCAGAAAAGTTAGAGTGCTTGTACCTGGGAATAAATTAATAAGGAATTTTGTTCTCTTTTCTGGTATTTGTGTGTATTTAATGCACTATTTTTTTTGAATACATACAAACCCAGGCACACACAGGGGCCCCTGGACACAAAGCTTTGTATAAACTCTAACACCTGATGGGCAGCTGAGATGCCCTGCAAACTCTGTTCTCAGGACATGAATTTCTTTGTTCAGCCCAAAATCTGTGCTACTATTTTTAATTAATGGTGCCAATAGTGAAAGGTCAGAGAAACGAGATGTTTTTGAAAGGGCAGAAAGCAAAAGTAGCAAACAAAACTATTCATTTACCTGCATTTTGTCTTGTCTTTATCGTCCTGGAGATCAAACAAACACAGGGCCTCACACATGCCCTTCAAGCATTCTAGCACTGAGTTGCATCCCCCATCCTCATCTGCCCAAATTTTAAGGGGAGAAAATTAACCTTGGAAACTACAGAGGGAGGAAAAATATCCAAAGTTTATGGGCTCAGAGGGCTAAAGACTTCAAATCTTAAGGGCCTCATGTTGCTTTCTCTCAATCATCTGAGATACTCAAGAGTTTCAAGACTAATTTTCTAAAATCTTTCATAAATCTAATCTTTGAATATAAATTGCTTGATTATTTTCCCCTTCTTAAATCTATGCATTTATTTTCTTTCTTCTATACCCAAAGAAAACCAGAAAGAGAGCTCTCAGGTGAGGGCCTGCTGACGGTAAACATACCAGCATTCCCAAGAGACTGAGATTAGCCAGAGTGTCAGTTTAAATCCTGCTCTTAGCTGTAATTCCATGCTGGTGTGCAGTTGGATCACAGAGAAAGAGAATCAATCCAAGTTCATCAGCTGGAAGGGGGACTGTGCGAACATTCCTAATCTCTGAACAGCATGGCAAAACAAATAATCACTCGACTCACTTTGTTTCTCCTCTTCTCTTCCCTGTGCACCTATAAATATAGTTTATTGTATACATAGCTTTTAGGGTCAAGCATTAATGGTGAGAACCATTAAGAGGGCAAAGGTCAGTGGCTCCTGACTTCAGTGACCCTTAAATCTAATCTAGCATGGTAGAAGTAGAATTAAAATGTGATGAACTTGCAAAGTATGATGAAACCTGCTCTAGCCATAAAGTTGGGCAGCAACAGAAGAATGAATAAAATGGGGAAAAAAAACTTTAAACAGTAAAAACTAACTGCATGATCTAATTACAGCTGGGGAGTTAAAGGTGAACTTTCACAGCTCACTGCCATGCACAAAGGTCAAACTCTGACATCTTTAATGTGTTGTACGGTTTCTGGGCTCTAGCGAACTTTTGGAATTTTTTCCAATACTGGTCTTTATTTGTACTTAGCTTTCTGTCCAGTTCAATAAGAAAGATGACAAGGCAGCATTTTGGAAAATATAGAAACCAATTTCATCAGGGCATTTGAACTTGATCTTTCAAAATAAATCTTTCAAATCCGTCCACTTGCACTTATTTTCTTATCCATTGTTTAACGTGCAAAGTTAGTATTCTAGTTTTTTCTCCTGTTCTCCTCTCCTCCACCTGTTTTTATTTAAATATATTAGTTATTTCCTTTATGATTCCAAGGTCCTTTCAGTTCATACATTTAAAAAAAAACTATATAGGTTTCTGATTTTATATTATTATTTTGCTTCAATGAGTCCTGCCATAAATTTTTAAAACTTTCTCTAAGAAACCAACTTGTGAGGGTCTGGTAAATTTAAGAGTGGCTTACCACTTTTTATGCTGAGATAATTTTAGCTATTTAACAATTTGCAAAAACAGCACAGATCATTCTTATACAGTCTTCACACAGCTTCCCCAAATCTGAACAATTTATGTTACATATTATAGTATAATTATCAAAATGAGGAAATTAATATTGTTAATACTGTTAACTAATCTAGAATCACCTTTTTTTTGATACAGAATCCAATCCAGGATCCCACATTGCATTTAAATTTCACAACCCCTTAATCATTTCTGGTCTGTGAATTGCTCTTTCTTTCTCTGTTGTGACATTTTCATAATCAGCTATTTTGAAGAATGTCTCTCAGTTGGTCTTATCTGATGCTTTTCTCATGGCTAGGTGTTCTGTATTTGGGGGCAAGAATAACACAGAACTGATGTTATACCCTTCTCAGGGTATCCTACTTGGAAGGACATTATTTCCACATATCCTATACTGGGTGATGTATACCTTGATGATTATTTTACTATGGTATCTGCCAGATGTCCCCACTGTAAAACTGCTACCTTTAACTTTGTAGTGAAAAAGGATCTGGTGAGGAAAATTTGAAAGAATGCAAATATCTCCTTTCTCATCATAATTTTGCCCACTCATTTTAGCACCAATAATTATTACAGTGATTGCTTAGTGGTGACTTTTATATTTCTCTCATTTGCTGCAGATGTATACACACAAACACACAATATGCTAAGTTACATGCACATAGACATGCATATTTAATCCTGTATTTATGTATCTTCCTGTGTATGTGCATGTGTGTATGTATGAATACATACTGGTAGCTATGACTTCAATCCATCACCATTTATTTTAGAATTTCCTATTTCTTTTTCTGTAACTTTCTCTGACAGTAAAAATCTGACTTCTAATATTTACAGTCTTTTCACTAATTTGTCCAATTGTGGTAAAAACATAAAGTAGTTCCTGAGCTGCAAACTTATACATAGGCCAGAAATAAATTTTTTAAGCAACACTATTTGTGAATAGTTCTTCTTGTCCTTTGCCTTATATATACAGACAAACTATATCTTTTTAAATTTATTTGATTTATTTTTCTTCATAATGTCTGCACGATTATGTTTTTTACTGTAATGCAGTTAGGTTCATTGATTACTGTTTGTAACCCAGTAAACATACACACACATATGCACACATCTGTTGATTTCAACTATCTATTTTTGGTTGTGTAAGCATCATCACAATTCAGAGACAGAGCTATACAAAAAGATACACTTAGTATAGTGTTATTAACTTATCACCCTTACCACCTATTCTCTCCAAACTTTTCTCTCTCACACCCACACATTGCTCACAGTTAACTGACGTTTCATTTTCTAGTTAGTCCTTCTGGCACCATTATCTCTTTTCACACATCTGAAAGGATAGACATACAATTTCTAATATCTTCTCCATTCTTACATAAGGATAGCACATGACAGGTGTCTTATGCTTTGCCATTTTTATTCAATAGTGTTGTGGATATCACCCCATATCAGTTTTTAGTGATTGTCATCTTTATTTTTCTTTTTTTGTTTTCAGTACTAGGCATAGAAGCCAGGGATTTCACAGAGAATACATTGCCAGCCCTTTTCAAAATGTTTTTTATTTTGAGACAAGGTTTCACCAAGTTGCTAGGTTGGTAAGTTGCCCAGCCAGGAATAACTGTTAGTAATAATGTTTGTATTGCTGGAGGTGTATACTGAGGGTAGATTTCTTTCTGTTGGAAGAGTTTCTGGGTCCAGAGATGAAGGCATATGTAGTTTTCTTAGATATCACCAAGTTCCCTTCTAGAAGTTTCTTCTATCTTGCATTCCTATTGACAATGTAATAGAGTTCTTTTTTCCCTATAACCTTACCAACAGAATGTGCTTTATCTTTACACTTTCATCAACCCAAAGGAGAAACACAGTATTATTTCACTTGTGATTTTTAATTATAAGTTAATGTAAATATTTTTCATTTTTAATAAATACTTTTATATTCATTTTTTGTGAATTGTCTGTTTGTATACATTTTCCATTTTTCTATCAGGCTTAAACCACCTGATCCAGAATTTATGAGCCTTATTTACCCTTGATGTTGGCTGTACTGGTGATATACATTACAAGTACTTTCTTCCAGATTTTCACTCATATTCTGACTTATTTTTATACATATTTGATATAATCAAGTTTGTCACTCTTTTTTAAATTCCACATTATAAAGGTTTTTCTTAAGAAGTTAAGAGGAAATCTGTCCATGTTCCCTCAGTACCTGTGTGATTTCATTATTGTATGTTTTGGTATGTAATCCACTTGGATTTACTTTTGTGTACGGTGTGAGGTATGATTATAACTCCTTTCCAGGTAGCTGACCAAATTGTTCTTGGACCATATATTGAATAGTGTACAAAGACAGCCATCAAGTGTGATAGTCAGAATGATTGGAAGTCATCAGTACCAATACTCTGAGATCTGAAAAAGTCAAATGACTTCCCCAGGTCCACTTGGCTCTTAGAAACAGATAGGGGAGTAAAATCTACCTTTCCCAACTCCACATTCAACATTTTTATACACGCATCTATTTGCTGTTGTCTACCAGTTCTTCAAATGCCAAACTTTGATGTCAAGGGTCTAAGGACTATCAAACATTAAATATTGTGACCATCAGCCAACAATGATTGAAGAAAAGAAAAACTCCCATGTGCATAAAGATCATCTAGGGATCTTGTAAAACACAGGTTCTGATTCTGGAGGGTGGCAGAAGAGCCCAAGAGTCTGCATTTTTAAGAAGCTGTGGGGGGAGGGGTGATGATGTGCAAACACTCTGATTAGCAAAGAGAGATGATATTTCGGGGAAGCCTACAGACCAAATGACTAGGTGCATTTTGCTAGTCACTCTCACACAAGATGGAAATGGTGTTTGAGATGAGAAGAGAGAATGGACTAAAAAGTTTGAGAAATAAATGGAGCAGGGACTCAGGGAAGACAGAAGTTAACACTGAAACATACCAGTTTCATGTCTAAGGGAATTTTTATTTTATTTTATTTTATATTTTTTGGTACCAGGAATCGAGCTCAGCACCTTGCCTTTGCCAGGCACGTACTGTGCTATTGAGCTATCTCCCCAGTCAGGGAATATTTGTACAGTTGCAAAGAAGGATCAAATTGCTATCATCTTCCAAAGCTAAGTGCTAATCACTTGCCCTGAGTCCTAATGGGGACACTGATTTTAAATTTAGTTCTACATGAGCATTTCAGTAAGAAATGTTTCTCAGTGTCAGTTTTCATATGAAGTGAACATTCCCCATGCCCTTGCTTCTCTGTAAGGTCATGAGAGCTATACCTCTTCCCCTGCCTCCCCACACAATGAAAGGTGTGCACACAATGAGAGGATTATTGGGGGTATGCTTCCAGTTACCTTCAACCTTGTTGCTCAGATGCCTCAGGTGTGAGCATAAGATAGAAATCACTCAGCCTTGGAAACAGATGGTTCATCACCAAAAGCTGTAAAGATAAATCCTGGAAGAATCAGAGCTGGCTTAAGACTGACTAATTATCTTTCCCCTTAGCTAACTAGCTTATCTTGGTCCATTGAGGAATTTATCTTTATTTTGTCTCTTGCCCTTAACGTGTTTGAATAGGAAATGAACTTCTGGAATTGCATGGGGCTGAGTGTTTAACCTGAATGGAACCCCACGGACTAATGGCAAATACTGAAATACTCATTGATGGTGACTGAAAATGGTGAATCCTTGAGTGTTGATCTCATAGCTAAAGATGGAAACATTATTTATACCAAATCAGCTGGTTAACATCATGTAGTAGGTTATCCACTTGAATTACACAATGCTTCTAAGTGAAATAAAAAAGTAAGTCAATATTTCTCTTTAAGGAAATCAGGTTATATGCCTGAAAAAGGTCTTAGTGACTTTTACCTTCATTTATTAAAGTACTGCTTTCCTGCAAATTTGAGTCGGGAGGGAAGTGCTTTCACTGATAGCTATGCATACTCCATATTCTTACAGATTCAAGCCACTTGGCAAGAGAAAAATGGCATTTTGGGCAAAGGGGAGAGCTATCAACTGTGTTTTTGCATCAAGACCAAAGAATATTTTGCAAAAGTAGTTTATCTCCATTCATCTCGAAAGTGTGATTTTTTTGAGAGTTGTCCTTGAAGTGGTCACCTTCATGCAAAGCAAAGAGCATTTGTATGCTTTGTAGCACAACTACAGATAACAGAATAGAAAAATTGTGTATTGAGGATTCTCATGGGAAGGGAAAAGGACACTTTCTTTTCCTCGGGGTGAAAAGAACAGTTGCTCTGTGGGTAGAAGACAGAGAAGTCAAGGTGTTCATGTATTATTCAGTTTGTCTCCCCAGAACATAATCAACTGCATGGACCAAATAAGGGCAGACAACTGGCAAGTAAAGTAATCTTGTAAAAGAAAAAAAAGGGAGGGACAAATGTGACCCACACTATAAGACACAGGCAACTGGCGTTGTCTGGAAAGAGTCAGCTAGCCCAGTAATAGCAACTGTCTGATTCACAGTCCTGGATTTCCAAAGGATTGTGTTCCTTCCTGCCGAAAAAAAAGAGGAGCGAACTGGAGGAAACTGCTCCCATATCAGGGCGGAAGGACGTGTTCTTCCATCTGATAACTGAAGATGAACAACCTAAACAGTTTTTAAGTACCTATAAAAGTTAACCACCTCCTCTCCTCTCTATGGTCCTGGGACAAGGGAGATTGAGTGAGCTCCCAAGCACATTATCTAAGGCAGAGAGAGAGACCCACCATTCTTTCTGTCCCCTACAAGGGACCCTCTTTGTTTCCCAGTGATTATTTCTCTGAATATCCACTCTAAGACTGAACACTTGTTATAAAATACATGTAGTTTCCAAAGTCAGGTAGTGGGTCTCAAAGACCAAAATCCTTGTTTAAATTTAAACCAGTCATTTTTAGTGAGATCAAGGATCTAGCTCATAGAATTACAGAACTTCAGAGTTGGGTGAACCTCTTCCATCAGTCCAATAAGGAAGCTGGAATCCACCACAGCCTGATGATTTGCTTAGAACCCTAGAACACCAGTAATAATAATAATAATGATGGTGCAGATTTGTGCTTGTTAACCCTGTCTCTGGTACCACCATAAGCACTTTTATAAAGATGGATTCATTCTTCATGATAGTCACTGATCTACTGCTACATACTGCTATTATATCCACTTTAGAGGTGAAAAAACAGCACAGAGAACTTAACAACTCAAGGTAATCCATCCAGGGAAAAACAGAGCTCAGAGAGGAACCCAGGTACCCTGAACTCAAATCAGAACCCTGATTGTGACTTGGAGTGTGATAGCAAAGGTGGCCTGCCTCGGGGGTCCCCTGCCTCTGGTTGATAGGCTTTCCCTTCAGCATGTTACCTCCCAGATCACTTGACTCAGCTCAAATCGGAGAATTCTCTTAGAAGCTTGGAAGAACTGAGATGTCATTAACCTCTCTAGTGCTTCTCTCAGATGGCTTCATAGGTACCCATAAGTATTATTTTATCTCTGGCTCATAAACTTTCCACCAGGATAGGACACCACATCAGTGAAGTCAGTAAATCCTTATAATAACAATATTACGCTAATGGAAATTATTACTCTATTCCATGCCCCCCCAAAACCATCTGGTAGGTCTACCTGGCAATTGCTTTGAGATGTCATAGTGGATCTTAAAGCATAAAGAATATAGGGATTCATAACTTTCTCTGAGCAATGGAGTTTTCCATGTGGTAACAAGCTGGCATGGCTGGACTATTGGATTTAGACATAAACAGGATACTGGAAAAGGCTGGGGAGAGTACACGGCAGCTCTCAGATTAGAATTCAGGGGGTAGGATAGAGTGGATAGGTATTTCCAAACCCAAGCTTTCTACGGAGAGAACTGGTTGCCAATATTTTGATTGCATTATGAATTTCTTCTTAAAATGGCTTGTTCCTTAATATCAAATAATAAAACATAGGCATTAGAGCCAATTTAAGTAATTTAGAATAATTAGAGTCTTAAGTAGGCAGCACATGCTCCGAGTAGAACAATCCCTCCCCAAACAACAGTGATGTCAGAGGTTTTGGGCTTGGGTCTGTTTTCTCTCTCTCCTCCCTGCGGCTCCAACGGGTGGCAGAGTTTCCCGTCCAGGAGCCCAGTTACCCAGTAACTCCTGAAAGAGTTGGATAAACGTTGGCGGCCACGCACATTCAACCTTGAAAGCACAACAATCTGGGATTTTAATTCAAACAAATGTGAAAATGGATTAAAAATAGGATCCAGCTGCGTTTCTAATAGCAAAAAAGAAAAAAAAAAAAAAAAAAAGAGCTGAGACTCAAAAGTAAGAAAAAAGAAAAACGAAAGCACCTTGCCTCTCTTTCCATGGCCTTCCCTCATGCTGCAATCACTGCCCTGTTGACAGAGGCCTCTAGAAGGTCGAAAGTGTTTTAATTATATTTAATTAAATTGTCATTTGTTACTTGGCTTCCTTAAATTCTACCTAATTAAAGCAGACTGCATTTTCAGATCTCCACAGTTACCTCCAGCTCAGCATTTAATAAAGGGAAAAAAGAAATGGTTAGCAGAGGCTGTCTTCCTGGAGACTTCCCATGCCACTGCCAACAACTGCAGCTTATATATTACTCGCGCAGATGTCGACCTGCGTAACCCAAGGCTTCTGCCGGGGTGTTGACAAAGACGATTCCCATCCTGACCCTCCACAATCTTTCTCTCGTTCCCACAGCAACTTTCATATAAGTCAACATTTGAATATAGGAAAAGTGGGAGTAAGTCATTTCCAATCATCTGCACGACACCAAATGGCATAATATTACCTACAGCCTGGATCTCTGGGGAAATCCAACCCGCTCAGCTCAAACTTCATTTTGTCGACATAACTTCAAGGTCACGGTTTCCTGAGTGTCAGCCTCTACTGCGTGATTTAATTAAGGTTGGTCACATCCCCTTAGGGGGCTAGTGCGTGTGATCACACACGTTATGCTTCGCACAACCATAGGGGGCGCTATTCACGGATTATCATGGACTTCTATTTTCCCTTTGATGGTTTCCTGGCAGATGGCAGTAAAGTGTCTTGAAGAAAGGGCTCTGATTTCTAATCATGCATTTGGCATGGGACAGTGCTTACCCACAAGATTTCTCACTGGACTACCTTTTAAGCACAGAATAGGTCATAAGATTTTTCATTCCTGTCTTAAAATGCAGTCTTTTTTTCTTTTGACAAATGAAAATACTGTTAATAAATTCCAATCATAACCAGCAACAAAAGTTTTTACACTAACATCATTTCTACATTTTTTAATCACCCAGAATTAACTAATTTTGGAGGAATCCATATCATGTGTGCAGTGCCCAGTGAACAATATAGCCCCCATTTTTGTATCTTTGATGTCATATAAAACTTTCTGTATCTCCACTGTTTGCTCACAAGAATCAATAATGTAGGTCAGACACTTAATTTGCAAACAATAACAAATGCTTCCTGAACATTTCTGCAAACAGTCTTTGTTTGCACCTTTCCAAGTATTGTTTGTTTCACCTGCAAACATTTCCAACTGAAAATGTTTATCTCCTTCATTGTGGTGACACTGTTATTTGTTTGACGGGAAGCTTAGGGAGATAAACAGCAGATAATTTTGAGAACATGGCCACAGGTCATTTGTGATTCCAAAATCTTTTGCTTACTCTCCTTTCCTAAAAGTATTTCTGTCTTCAGTTTCAGCAAATAATTTTGTGGGGTCTCTAGGATGCATTTTTCCATCTGTACACAGGCAAAATTGTCTGCTGATTCTTCAGAATATATGCTTGTGGCCTACCGAAGCACTGGCCTCTGGAAATCTGTTGAGAGAGAACAACCCAAGCCATGGGAGTGGCCTTGGGAACTTGCAGCCACCAAAGTCTCGAAGATTCTGCACTCAAAGACACCCTCGTTTCTTTGTCAACAGGAAATGAACCATAAGAACAAAAATGGGGACAAATTCAAGGAAAGTGAGACAAAGGACACCGGTGGACAAGTTTCATAAACATTAAATATGGGACTGGCATATTAAAGAAAAATTAAGAGATACCATTATCTTCATGTCAGTAGGTCATTTCCTCCAATCACATTCATTATTAAATGTAATCCATTAAAATTTCTTCTAATGAAGATTCAGTGAAGATGAAAGCAATGAAACAGAAAAGTACCAAAAGTGAGAAGAAAAAAAAGAAAAACAAGGAAGGAAAGGAGACAGACAAGTAAGTTGAAGTTAATAGTCCATAAAAGTTCTGGAGAATCCTGTGTATCAAAACCTTAAAAAGGACAAACTCTGGCTTATGAATTCAACTTCAGCTAATTCATTCTAAAAACATAAGAGTTATGTGCATGATACATACATAATACATGCATAATAATATTCACTCTAGCATTGCTTTTAATTGTTATTAACTAAAAATACTGTGGACGTCCATGTAAAGGGGATTTGCTAACTAAATGCTGTTCTAAGCCCCTGCTGTCTGTTTCTCCCTTATCCTACAGACTTGTTGCACATTCTGTCCACTTACCTGACATATTTTAGAGCTTTCACAAATCCATCTTCCTCTTCCTTGAATACTCAGCCCCATCCATTTGCACAACTACGCCACTTCATTCTTCAAAACTCAGCTTTGTATCACTCATTTATTAACCAAGTAGCATACTATTCACCAACTCCTTAATAATTCTGCCTGGTTTAAATGCATATTTATGATTTTGATTCAGCATTTATTGCCAGATTTCTCCCAATAACTGAAACCTACACAGTGGTCAGGAGCATGTCCAATGTCTGTGTGCCTACTGACCTGGCTGTACTCTTGCCTGTAGCTCAGAAATGTTTGTTGAGATGCCTGGGATATGGCTCAGTGGCACAGTTTCTGCCTGGCAAGTGCAAGGTCCTGAGTTCGATTCCTAGTACTAATAAAAATAAAAGAAATGTTTGTTGAAATAACAAATCTATAAAAGAAGACTATTAAACATGATGTCACCCTTCCGTGACCTATAGAACCATAAAGAAACTTTTAATGTGCTAACGTAAAAGATTACTGAAGACTAGAGAAATTGTAAATGAAGAAATCATACCGAAAACCACTATTTGTAACATTGTCAAGTTTAAATGTTAAAAGTTCCTTTGTGCGCTTTTCTCAATTTTTCTGTCTTCTATGGGTGTGGGTCGGGGAGGGCAAGAGATAGGCAAAAGCACTAGAAGAACTGATAAGGAGAAAATTTGTCACTGTTGTGTCATTTGAGGAAAGATTTACTAGAAAACTTCACCTTTCATTTTTTTCTGCTATTTTCACTTCTCTGTCATTTTCCATTTCTTATCCGCGGATAGCCTTTTATTTCTTTTTGTTTGATTCAAGCATTGTTTAGCTCCATGGGGATATCCAGTCTTGTCCTTAAATCTCCCCTGTACATGAATATAAACAAAGCACAATCTAAAATTTCTAAGCATTATCGCACAATTGTTCCTGAAATTCACTGAGTCAGTAATTTCCACTTAGCACTCAGACTTGCTTCAGCCTCACCACGGCTTGTCAAGGATTCACCTTTCCCCAGCCAATCCTCTATTTCCAGCTTCTGCCTGTCCACTCGCCTTATGCTGAAGGTGTAGGCATTTAAAAAAAAAAAAATTAAAACAATAAAAGAGAATTCAAAATGCTGCACAACCCCACTCCTTGCAGAAAGAGAAAAACAAAGACTAGAAGATGCCATGTGGCGTGAGGGCTTGCACTGGACTTCCACATAAGTTCTGAGAATAGCACTTGAGCCACCTTCTCCACTCAGGCCTTACATTATCACAAGCTGGTAAACACATCAGCTTTCTTCCTATTGCAGCTTAATTTTCTCAGCTCCTATACCAGTTTCTTCAGGTCCTTGGCTCTTCTCTCATTCTGAGTTCTGTTTTACTGATCTAAACTCCCTTCATTTCTTTATGGGTGTTTTGTGCATTCCTTCCATCCAGCAAAGACACTGTTTACTAGAATTTTCTTATAAACACCTACTATGAAGCTTCCAGCTTAGTTTATTCTTGACCTTTGGCTGGATTAAAGATTTTGTGATAACAACAAACTGATAGAACTCTTGCTATCTCAGGAAAAGGAGGGATTTACAATCCCACAAAACTCCACTGTTAAAATTTTATCTCTACCAGGATGCCTGGATCTCTCCTTTCCATTGTAAGCTCCTAAATCTTCACTCTGTCTTTAAGAAGTTTTTTTTTAATTACTTTTATTGTCCCACCACAGAACTTTAACTTAAAAACATTTGTGGTTTAGGGCTGCTATGACCCCACAGTTACCTCAAATCAAACTCATCTATTACTTCCATCTTAATTTAGGTTTCCTTAAAAATCTAATCCTATCCTTAATTTAGGGATAAAGATGTGAATGCAACTGTTTTATTTAAAAAGTGATTTTAGGAAATACTCATACAGATGTGAGGAAGTAAGATACAGAAGACAATCAATAAAATTTGTATATATTATCAATCCAGTTGTTACTGGTAAAGAGCTAGTAATTAGAATTTAATCTTTCTAAGAAACTGCAGATTCATATCTCAGATTAACCCAGCCAAGGGACATAGGAAGTATTTATATACCAACTGCAGTAAGTCATTGGTTAAGAGCTCTTTCTGGGAACATTAATTGCCTGGCACTTTCTGCCTGCCATGATCATGGGCAAAGATGTCCTTGATCACCAGAGAAAAGACTCAAGCTTTGAGAAATATATCCATAGTGCTTCACGGCGCTTAGGTCCCATGGAGCTAGATATGAGAACAGAAACTAACATTCACTGCCTATAGTTTCTGTGTATCTTCATTCAAGTCTGAAAAGGACAATATTACTCATATTGATTCTTGGATATTAGTCTAACAAAGTTAGCTTTGAGTATTGGTCATTGGGTTTAAAAAGTCCACCTAGGCTCACTCCTTTGGTAGTGGCTTTGGGGCATCTCCAAGGTGACAAAACTTGGGAAAATTTGCAAAGGTGTCTAAAAATCCAACATCCTCTGCTGCCATAGTTAGTCTGTGCCGTAACTTTATCTCTGTGGTTGCCAGGTTACCAGAGTTCACGTCCATTCCTGCCTTCACAAACAAGGCAATATTCTCATGAAATGATCTGCTGACACTGTGCCAGCCTGTATAATAATCTACAGGCGTGGATACATATCCTTGTGAAGCTCTCACAGCCTAAGTTCCCTTGGGCAGGATTTTGCTTTCACTACTATTTGCTGGAAAGATCAGATAAAAGAAAACAGCACCTTCACATAAAGAATCCCATAAAAGAAAGAATAATAACAATTTGACCTCTGGCTCTGAGCCAAACCCTGCATCCATTCCTGTCCAATGTGGATGTGGAGTTCCCCATCCCCTGCATATCTCGTAGTGCCTAAGGAAAAATTCACTCATTCAGTGGTGTTTTACACATCTGGTGGAAAAAATTTGGAAGTCCCACTCGTGCAGATCAGACAAGTGGATATAGTTCCCACACTTCATCTCTGTTATGGGTACAAAAATAAGCAAGTCTGGCTATCAACAGAGTTCTGACAGCAGTGCCACACTGCACAGGTTCCTCATTGGCAAGTCCATGATGGCATAAGGAAAACTCATGTCAAAGATGTCTGAAGTTTGTTCTGAAATAAAGGAATTCCCTTAGGGATACCTTGTCATTAGGGAAAGTAGAGCAACTTTTCGCTTGACCCTAGGTTTCCATGCTAGGATTTCCCATTAAGAGAATTATCTTGATAATATTGGGGTTTCCTGGAGGAATTACTTAATTTTATCAATTCCAAAAGTTTTAAATCATTTCATAGTTTCCTAATACAGGTGATAATAGGTAGTATTTTAGGTGGTAGGCCCCCAAAAGGAGAACAATTATCTATAATAGGAATTCGGCTTGTAAAGTTAAGGAAATCCAAAGCTAACAATTTTATATGCCTGCCTAAGAGGAAAAGCTTCTGTTCTTTATCTTTATTTCAGTTTATATCTCCATGTGTATTTGCCTTCATGGTATGTTCATTTTCATTATGACAATTAATGAATGTTAATTATATAAATTGCTGGACTTCACTGTGACTATGACATTTCCATCCATGGATATGTCCACCCTTCAGTCATGTCCACCCTCCTTCCACTGTCTCTTGACAGGAGAGCATCCTTCAAATCTTAAACCACAACTTACTGTAAGAAATAAACTAAAGCTTTCTTCTGGAAATTATTTGGCTACATTAGAAGGTCTAATGATCTTAGACTCCGTAGGCTTCAAAGTGCCATTAGGGTTTCAGAAAGAATAGCAATTCAATACTATTTGAGTAAAATACTTTATTTCAAAATACTTTTCGTTTCTCCGCAGTCAATTTCATTTTTACATAGTTGATTTAGTACTTGTTAAAGGTAAATTTTCTCCCATATCTACAGATAATCGAGCTAGTTTTGAAATTTTTATAATCAGTAATTTACTCAACTGAACTACTCAGCCATTCTATTTTTGTGGTTTATATACAGAATCCATTTTTCAAGAAATGTGTTGGAGGAAAACAATGCCACAATGAATAAAACAAATAAGACTCAGCTTCATTCTCAGATCATAAAGAAAACTCATGCATCATTATAGTTTTTCTGCTATACCAAAGTTGAAAACATTAATAAAATCCACCTTTAAAGCAAATGACAAAGTTGCTGATGTTCACTATAACATGGAAAATCTGCATTGCAAACTCAGCACAAAAATTTACAACTAACTACCAATAAATACCCAGTAAGACTTTAGGGTAAATCATTTATTAACTGTTGCAATTTAGAGTCTAAGAACTTAGAAAACTGAGACTTAAGGACGGCATAAATGAATTATTTTCATTGTGTTAGCTGGCCAGATTTAGGGCCCATTGACTCAAGCATCCTTCTTCTTTTTTTTTTTTTTTTTTTTTTTTTTTTTTTGGCTTTCTGTCTTTTTGACACAGGACCTCGCTCTGCAGTTCAGGCTGGCCTTGAGCTCACTTATAGTCCAGGCTGGTCTCGAACTCACAATGATCCTCCTGCCTCAGCCTCCCGATGCTGGGGTTACTGTGCGCCACCACGCTCAGCTTGACCCAAGCATTGTTGTTCTTCCCTTTCTCAATATTTGCTTTCTCTGGCCACACCATCCCGTGTAGCAGAAATACTTTGTGCTCTGCACTTGCTGAACATTTCTTGGATGCCTATTTTGTTGAGCCAGATATTTTCCATATCTAATGTGGAACAAAACTGACAAAATATCTCTCATCAGGTTTATAATCAGACAAGCCTAATTATTACATGGTTTGTCTTACATGAGAAACCCAAATTATAAATTACAAAGAGCAAAATAAAAGACAGGTAATAGGAAGTAGGGAGAGAGATCTTTCTCAAATGAGAAGGGGATCAAGAATGGGGAAATGGAGGAAAAGGAATAAAATAGGGAATTAAGATGTGTTCTGTTCATGGGCCAACTCCACCAAACAATGTAAACAATATGCACTGCAAACATGTACTAATAAAGATAAATAAATAATTTTTTAAAAAAATTATGGAGAGGAAACAAGTTTATATTTTCATGGAGGGAGATAGAATACAAACATATGTACAAACTGCATAATTTTAAGTAAGTGCAATGACAAAAGTAAGTAACAAGTAATTTGTAGCAAAAGGAGAGTAGGATTGGGTGTCTACATTAAGACCAGTAATGAGAAAGTCTCATCAGTCAAGATACGTCAGCTTGTACTAAAATAACAAACACCCCTAACAGTTCAAAAGTGAAGTCTATAAACATTTATGTCTCATTCCGGTGGAATTTTCTATGAGCCTGGGCTTGCTCCTTATATAATGGCTCAAGATTGGTCCATTGTATGAGCACCTTCTTCTAGGGTCCCTATGGGGAAGAAATCATCCTGGGAACATGTTTCCACCTGGAAATCACACATGCAATTTCCGGTCACATTTCCTGGGACAAACTATCTCACCTCCTGTTCCCTAGCCCTAAGAGGTCAGCAAGTAGCAATTTCTCCCTAGCATCCAAATGGACAAAAATTGGAAACACTGAGAACTGAGTACTGCACTGATGCTGTCACAGAGTGAGGAGGACGGGCTTTAATGAAGATTCTGAGAGACATGCATTTCAGCCAGGCAGAACAGTCGAGGTAAAAGCCACAGTCAGAATGAGCGTGGAGAGCTGAAGAATGAAGATAGCGGACTAAGAAGCCTGAGAGAGGGGAGAGCAGGTGTCTGAGAAAGGCAGGGGCCACAGCGTAGCAACCTGGTAACAACTCTGAAGAGCTCTGTCCCACTCTGCACACAGCAGAAACACCCAGGACAATCCACGCTGAGGACTGACACCATGAACTCTGTTTTAAAATCACACACCTGCTTGTACATCTCCCCCTAAACCATCAAGGCCCAGCTCAGGGGCCTCCTTCTCTTTGAAGCCTTCTCTTGCACTTTCAGCTAGACTTGAGCAATCCACTCTCCACATCCTCTCCCTTCTTGGCATAAACCTCCATTTAATCAATCACCTTGTTGTAGGATAATGATAGGTTTGCCTGTCTTTTCTTCATTCAACCGTAAAATCCTGGAGGGCAGGGATTGTATCTTTGTGCTCCTTATATCCCTAGGGCCTAATAGAATCCTTATAATGCTGGACTCTGTTTGTTCTCAGAATAAGTAAACTCTGAACCTGGGCTGGTCCTCAGAATCACAGAGGATGATGGTGTCACAGGGGCATTTCAAGATCATAAGGTTAGGGCATCGGCTTCCAGAAAGGCTAAGGACAGCAGGTTTCCAGAGCTGTACACCCAAAAGAGAGAAATTCTAAATGAAGCAAAGTGGAGAGAGCTGAGTTCTTTCCACCAGCCGCCTCCTGGTGCATTCCAAACCCTTGGAGGGCCATGGAGAGCTGAGATCTTCTAAAGAACACCAGGGCTCCAAGAGTCAAACACGAAAACCACTGATGCACAATAAGTGAGTTGCAAAAGTCACAAAGAAATTACATGGCTGCCTGGTGTCATTCTGCCTATAAAACCCAAAATAGTCCAGAGGATCCCTTTACTCTCTTTTGAACAGATCTCTCAGGAGTAACGCGGTGTTCCCTATCCACGTCCTCAGAACAGGGTTTTCAGAAGAGGGAGGCAGGATCTTCCCTGGGCAAGGCCAGAGCTTCTGAATTCCTCTCCTTTCATGTTCCGACAACTCGCCTGCCTGCTGCTGTGCAGGGCACCCAGTATTCACTCAGGATTTTGCCACAGGCAGGTGGGTGACTCAGTTTTCTGGGCTTCTTATTATGCTCAGTGGCAGCGTTTGCTCAGTGTCTTCACCAGGCACAGAACCAACCCTGTCACCCTAAAAATAGGCGAGGAGAAGGATAGTTAGAAAAATATATCAAGTTTTCCTTCCCCTTTACAGCCCAGGAAAAGCGGGCAGGGCACTTGCTTGAAAGTTAATTGTCTCCATGCCCAAATTAGAGTCAAGAATCAAGCCTCCACGTGTCTGGAATAATCTCTCCTGCAATTATTTTCAAGTTGTGCTTACTTTATTTGAAAGTGCCTTATAAACATGATTATATTCTTCTATTAACAGTATTACAGATATGATCACAGCCATCATCCACATGATCATTCGTAAATTGCTATGTAGTAAACCAGAGACACGATACATCCTGAGAAGACATTTTTCCCTTGTTTCCTGTTCGTAAGTGGGGTTGGACTTCATTCCTACCTCCATCTGCTTCACACTTACCTCCCAAGCCAGTGCTACCTTGAGTCAAAGTACAGGTTAAAAAATTCATACTTTCCTTCAAAAGATCTTAATTATAAAGCCTTGCGTTCAGACATATGGATTCAAGTAAATTCTGAAACTTAATGTTCCTGCTTTCTCAGGACTTTGTGCTGCTTGGTTATGGTCATTTTTAGCAGCCCGGATACTCTCTGTTGGAACTCACACAAAACTGGAGACAGTGTCACCTTTTAAAGCAGATTTTCTCAAGTGGTTAGAAAAGTCCTCAAGTCTAAACAACTCCAGAAGCTACTGGCCATAGTGATTTTAAGTGATTACCAAATCCAGCCTCTGTTTTAGTGTCACCAGGACAGAAAAATGTTTATTTTTATTTTCAATTGAATTTTACAACAACAACCATGATTTTCAGCCACAAGCTATATAAAGCTCCTTCGTGTGGTGTCACATTAGTTCCTCATAGTGAACTGCCAGGACAATTATTTTACCTGTGATAGCAAAAGGCAGAAAACTTGCCCCAATACAAGTCTCCATGGCTACTCACTATACCGAGCTCCTCCCTCCCTCAATGTCTGTCTATCCCAGGGGCTGGGGATTTAGCTCAGGGGCAAAGCGCCTGCCTGGCAAGTGCAAAGTCATGAGTTCAATTCCTGGTACCGGAAGAAAAATGAAAAACAAACAACAACAACAACAAAAATGTCTGTCTATCCCAGTGAGGGTCTTCTCGTTGTCCAACCTGCTCAAAAGCAAGACCAGGATGGTGCAATGGCATTTTCTAGAATGTGGATCCCACTGCTGGCATGAACAAGATGCCAAGGCACCCTCTGTGTGGCATCTAAGCTTCCAGAGAGTGATGAAACCAGAGCTCAAGCTTTGACAGAAGATATACACAGATTGAGGTCTTTCCCTGGTCCTTACCAGAATTCAGGAAATTTGTCACATGACATAATATCACTGAGGTTCACAGAGTACATCACTTAGAATACAGGAAGCACTCAAAAGATGACCATCAATATTACAAATTCAGATTCTCTACTTTTCTACTCACTATGGAGTTCACAATATTTGCATACCATGTGAGGTAAGAATTTTAAACTCAAATTAAGCAATGTAATATTGAATGACTATACCAATTAATGGATACAGATACTATAGGTAGATGTATCTTACTTATAGGTAAGGTAATAGATATTGCCTCCCGTGTCAAATGTCACCAAAATAATCACTTAGAAAAAAGTCCATACAATGTTCTACTCACTTCCAAACTAATTTTAACACCATTAATATTAGAAAAGAACAAAAATGACCCTCGGGGTATTCATTTGTATTCTCTAACTGCATCAATTTTAAAAGACAGAACTTTTTTCTTAAAGTCTCTAGCGATACCCCTGGGGCTAACAGTTCTCAATTGGCTTGTTGATTAGGAGCAAATCCCACACTAGGTATTCTCTGGAGAAGTGTTGCCGTGACTGGTCAAGCACGGGCTATGCTGGGAGCTGCTGGGAGTAGTGACAGAGGGAGTCAGTCCCACCCAAACCTGAGGGGCTGGAAGTAGGAAAGGAATGGATCTGCGGGAAAAGTTAGGAAACTTACCAAAGTGGAACATAGGAGCAAAAATAATAGAGCAGCATAATAGAGCTGCACAGTATTGGAATTGTCTCCTGATTTAAGTAAACAGCTTCTGCTTTGCAGCTCCCTACAAGCGCCATTAAGTGCTTAAGAGCCTCTCAGGCAATCCCTAGCGTGAGTTTTAAATTCTGTGCCTCTCTCAGCTTGGCCGCCCTAAACAACACTCCTCATTTCACTTGTCCTGGTATTTTCCTAGTCTCTGGGCCTATTTGGGCTGTGGTTGTTTGGTCAGAACACAGGGCTTTAGTTCTCTCCACACTAACCAGAGGGAAATGATCAAACCCAGACACTAAAAAAAGCTAGAAACCAACCTCTGCCAGTTGTGTGTAAACTAACCGAAAGGTATAGCCAAATCTTGGTTTTAAAAGCAATAAATTTATAATTCAGCATTTTTGAGCTGTTGCAGCCAAACACAAGTAACGAGGCCCTGACAAAGCCTACTTTTCAAACCAAGCCTGTGTATTGTCATCAGTTTGGAAAGGGCTGTACCTTTGTGATTTCCCAAGGGTGACTGCCAATAGGTGATCACCCTGAACTAAGTTGAAAGCAGGCACGATATCACTTGGAATTTGCATGACCAATGCAAACCAGCCATTACTATTCATAAGAGCCTTGGGTGATACCTGCCTGGATACATATGCATTGCTTTCCTTTTGATGCCAGGAGAGAGTTGGGATGAATGAAATCATATATTCTTCAGCCAGGTGGTTTCTCCACACTGGCCTGACCAGGTATTGACAATCATTTCAGCAGCACTTGGTCTTTGAATCCTAACGGGAAAACTAGAGCTTTCCAGCTCTTTTGTTGTGGAGCTCCTCCTAGGTTCCAGCCCAGTCGCTTTTTGCTTGCAATAAATCCATGGAAAATCCAAACTTCCACCAGGCTTCTACCACCACAGGCAAACCAGATGAATGTCTTGGCCTAAAAAGAAATGAGCTATATTTTTCTTGTTGCTGAACTCTTTTTAACAAGTAAGAAACAGCTTATCTTAGCTATAATAACTTGTTTTAAATACATTTATTGATTTAAGTAAGTAATGTGTAGTTAGGGATGAGCCAGGTATCATTTTCAAGTTATTCTGCATCCAAATGGCAGAAGACTGGAGAGAATTAAGAGGGTTTCTAAACTTTTTAAACAAAACACATAAATTTAAGCATGGTGTTATTTTATAAATAAGATTTATTTCATGAATGAGACTTTATAAATGAGATTTCAACTATTAGAAGAAGCAAAGGCTTGCCATGCTTTTATCAGCCACACTTTTGCATCATTCTCCAAGGATAATTGCCAACAGGCCTGAGCCATGGCTCTACCCCACAGGAGAGGAAGATTACAAAGGAGAGAGCAACATCACCAGTTCCTTAGGGATCAGCCAAGGCCAGCACTTAGAGACCTCTCACTCCCCACTGGACTTGACCTCTTCTATGAAAGGGATGCCAAAGGGTAATTTGACAATGACAAAGTTATTTTTTAAATGTGATATTAATTTTATTTTAAACCATGGTAATAATAAGAAAGCTGGACCTTTAGTATGCTTTTCTGTTTATAAAGATTTACACTTAAATGATCTTATTTGTCACTTAAATGATGACCTCATTTAAATCATTAACTACACACAAAAAATGGCCAGGTACAGCTATGCATCTACAACTATTGACCCCTATGTTCACATGTACAGTGTGGGAATAGTAGAGACACTATCTGAATCTTGAGAAATACTATGGCTTCACTGTTAACCTGGCAGGGAAAGTAGGTAGATGGCAACTTCTTTGGTTGGAAAAACTGACCCAAGCCAGTTTCTCAATAAAGGAAGATCTACAAGATTTCTAAGAGTCAAGGAAGAAAGCCACGCTGCAGAAAGACCAAAGTTAGGACAGCTTATCCCAGCTAAGCAGGATTGGTTGGTCCACTGCACTGAAAAACCCAATAGACAGGTCAAAACATCAACTACTTGCAAGCTGGTCCCTTCTTCCTGCTGACAAACTCACCTGATCTCAGCACTACCTCCCCAAGCCATACCCTCTGCTAAATTCTCATCGTGTGGTACCCCACACTGAGCCAAATAACTGTGCTTTGTAACTCTCTAAGCAGAATGCATTATTGTGTACATTTCACAGTGAACAATGAAGTTCAGAGGAGTTAAGTTGTACGCCTAAGATCACACAGTCAGGAGAGGGGCAGGGCTGGCATTTAAACCTGGCTGTCTGACTACAAAGTCTGAATCTGCCCCTCAGCCCCATAAACTTCACTGCTCACATCTGCTTTCCACTTTCCTCCTTCCTTTCTCCTTCACCACTGCCTTGTAGGCTCAGAAAACATCACAGAAGCAAAAACATGCCTTTTCCTGACAAGGCCTTCTCGCCATATTACTCTGACAAGAGTGTATACACAGGAACTCTGGGGAAATATTGTGTCCCATTAGGCTCACTTTACTTCAATTATTAACTGCTGGAGTCAACATGGTTCAAAGCTTGGAACTTAGCATATACAATGACTATCAATTTACATCTCTCGCCCCTACTAACGTTAGTCTGGCAAATAAACCAACCTCCCTCATTATAGCTACAAATATTAGTACAGACTTAGACAGGACAACTTGGGAGTGTTTGGGGATGGGGATCAGTCAATGGCACAGCATGTTTGTCTACAAGAACTTAAGCAACTGACATTGAAAAAGGTGAGGCTCTTCTACAGTACATGGAAAGCTACACCCTGAGAACAGCTAACAAAAAGATTATAAAAGGAGTCGGAGGGTTAGCACCAAGGGAAAATATACACAGGCAGGAAAGAGAGTATAAGGAAATTCTTTGCTAACAAGACTTTCAGTCCCCTTGTCTTGTTTTGCTTCTTCCCTGGATGCTGCTGGCTAAGGTGGGCTTTCCTTACTCTTCCTCCACAATATGCAAGGCTGTCCTTGTTTGGTTCCGGATACGGGATGAACAAGAAGCAAGCAGAAGCTTTCCTAGACCCAAAATGAAGTCCATGATCCCTTCTCTTCTCTTTCTCATGATCCCTTCCCTTCTCCCAAATCAAAACCCACAGGCACCCAGCTGAAGAAAGCGTTTAGTCTGAGCCAAGATCCATAGCCTTTATTGTGCTCCAGATCCCTTTCACAGTCCAGGAAGCCTACCGACTGCTGCTCAGCAGGATGATTCTAAATACATTAAACAAAATGTTTGGAATTATTAGGGAAACCCGTTGGATGGAAACAGTCATAATAATAATTTTAATGGTTTTATAATAATGTAGGTGCTCCTGTTTTAGTGCTTTATGTAAGGTTGGTTCTAACATTTACACAATTTCCAAATAGTAATACACAGAAAGGAGCTTTTGAAACTGGGTATCAGAAAATCAGCAACTATATTATGATAAGTAAAAGATCACTGCTTTCTCCATGGGGATATATGTAGATGATATAGATAGATATAGATATAGATAGATGATATAGCCATAGATATAGATATAGATATTTGGTGGAAAAGCTACATTTCAAAACACTTGGGAAATAAAAAGAAGTAATGTCTCCAACTGAAGTGCATGCACCCCCTCACTTCTGTCCATGGACTCTTCTGCTGACCCTCAAATAAGAATTCTCACCCTATCAACATTTCTGCTGCTTTAAATCATCCTTAAATAATTTCATTCCACGGGCTCTGTGCTCTCTGCCTGCCTCCTTGACCCAGCAAGGTGCCCCTCACTAAAGAGGGGTAGATGCCGCCCACCTGAGTTCCCAGCACTTGTCAGTAAGGTTGTTTGCAAGGGCACTGTGGGAATGCTAGAAACACTGGGAAGTTTCAAATAATAGATTTCTTCTAGTCTTCAGCTGAGAAATTTAGAACTTTGAACATGGAAGTCAGCAGCCAAAGGATTTGTAATGAAGAGTCTATCCACAGACAACCAGGTTAGAATAAACCAAACCCATGACTTGCTTATAAAAGTAAGGTTTCAGTGCAATTTAAATTTGAAAAAAGAGAAAACACAAAAATAAATTCAAAAAGGAGAAATGGCCAGAAAGATGGCAAAGAGAAAGAGGAGACGGCAGAAAGCGAAACAATAAAAAGAGAAAAGTTTTAATGATTTTCAAAAGCAGGCCAATGGAATGGTTATTAGAGATAAGCCGCTTTTTCACCATTGTTGTTACTTTAGCTTTGGTCACTGAACCGGCTCTGAATATCAGCATCCAGTTTTCCAAAATGACAAGGCTTGACCTCCATCTCCTTAATACCAAGACTACTGAGCGGAAAAGGAACCATCATTCAGCTGAAAATTACACGCCTTATCTTGGAGGAGTCCATAAAATCCAGGCAACTTCAAGGAAAGGGTCAGCTCTCAAACACAGTGTTTTCCAAAACGACTATCTTAAACATATATATAGCTATGCAAATTCCATGTTTCCTTTCATGCTATTTTCAGGTTGTTTTTCAAATTAAACATTAGGCTCTGCCGCTCACAGAGAATGTTAGATTAAAGGGCTGGTTGCGTTCCACGAGGTTTGGGTTTTCCACATTTGCCTAGAAATAGATTTTCGCTGGGTGGGCCAGGTGAAATGCAACAAAGTTATTGTTACCTCACTTCCCTTGGCTTTTTGGGTGGAGAAGCCAGATGAAAGAGAAAAAGAGAGGAAAAGTAAAGGATCAGCTGGAGAGGAAGAACAAGGATGAGGTGCTGTTTTGGCTTCCAGGAGGCCAGATGGATCTCCCACCAGATTTTTTTGTTCTTGCGTTTAAGGAACAAATAGAGAAGAGGTAACACAAAAAAAACTTGTGTGCATGTGTGTGTGTATCTCACAATGATGATGAAAGCAGAAATGTTCCCCTCTTATACTGGACATCCATGAAGGTTTACCAGGGGCATAACAAAGCCAGCAAGTGCAAAGAGACCCTAGGCACTCTGGTCCGTGACTACAACCTGTTCCACAGATGAACCTTTTCCATGGCCACCCTGAATTCTTTTACTCAGTAGCAAGCATTGGCTGGGAGCTAAAAGAGAAATATTCATTGTGAGTGCTTAACACCATACCAAAAATGAATGCAAATCACACTTTTTAAAGGGCTCCTTCTACAGATCCTTCATTAAATTATATAACCTGGCACAACTAGTTGGTTTTCTTTAGAGTGTACCAGCAGATTTCTTCCCAGCCAGAGGAGTATGCTTCTAATTATGTGACCGGTTCAGGAACTGAAGTGCACCATACTATTAGCAAGGTGATTGGAGAGCAGTCTTGACAAGCTCGGAGCCTGTCAGGGACGTGAACTCAAGTTTAGGTCAGCATCTGACTCTCGTGCCTCAAGTACCTGAATAATCCTTAGTTTTCCTTTGGGACTGGGGTGATGTTTACATATATCACAGATTATGTTTAGCAAATGTAACAATGGCTGGAAAAGAGGCACAGGCTATGCACCTCCACAGAAATGCAGCCCTTACAAAAGCCTTCTGTCCGTCTCCTCTTATAATTTATGTTATGACACAGCCATAAATCAGTCATCAGTCCAGTTCATTTTTTTCCCCAACAGCTATTACATCTGCTAGTTTTGCTTCAGGCCACTCAATAACAAAAACAATTGTTATCAAAGAATGAATTTTTCAGAATCCCAGCTTTGCACACTGCTTTGTTCAGGAAAATAGTGGGCTTCTCCATGGCTCAAAGAGATTCGCTCCTCCACTCCCCTCCTCCTGTCCAGCAGCAGCTCTGAGAAAGCCATCCTGAGCTCTCTGGCACTGAGTTCCTGAACATTTGCTGGTCAGCCATATATTTGAAATGAAACCCTAATTAGAAATTCCATTTGACCCAGTTATACCTCTTCTTGGTGTCTTCCTGGGAGTCAAGGACATCACGCTGCAGTGATACATCATACCCACGTTCAAAGCAACAAAATACCTAATAGCTAAATCTTGGAAATGGCCTATATGTCCATCAACAGATGAATGACTAAAGAAAATGTGGGATTTACAGACAATGGAGTATGACTGTTCCATAAAAAAAGATGAACTTGAGTCATTTGTAGGAAAATGGATGTACCATGAGACCATAATGCTAAGTGAAATAAATCAGATGCAGAAGGTTACATATCACATGGTTTCTCTAATATGAAAACCCATGAAACTTGAGACTAAAAAAATGAGATAAAAAATAAATAATTTAAAGCCCAAAATAAAAAGAGAGCTAGTAGGGAAAAAAAGAAAGAAATCCTACAAAGACCCCCAATGACAGCATTTCCCTTGGCCCTCTGGACATGCATTCCTCCTGTCACTTAGTTCTTGTTGCTTCCACAGCCTACTTCACAACCCTCAGAAACAGGGCTCACATCCTCCCACCTTCTCCCACTTCTCTGGGCCACAGCCAGCTTCTTTTCCTTTCTCGACGAGTGTCAAGGGTCTAGGAGAGCTTTCAAGTGTCTCTGAGTCCTAGGGTCTCAAACTTGTCCGTACTTTAAACTCAGAAGGGATGATTCCAATAAAGTGCATGCATGTTGCCACTGCTCAAGTGCCATTGGTCTGTGCTCTTCTCGCTTCTAACAAGACAGAAATATGAAGTTTTCAAAATTTATCATGGAAGATTCCTGTTAATGAGATATCTGGGAAATTTGAAGGGAAAAATGGAGTGTGTGTGTGTGTGTGTGTGTGTGTGGTGGTGGTGGTTTGGAGGGAGAAGGAGGTTTTATATGTCTCCTAACATCAATATCTTCAGCAGTATTTCCTCTTTCTTTCAGGTTATAATATGACACATGATTGTTGTTGCTGAGGATTGAACTCAGGGCTTTGCCCTGAGCTATATCTCCAGTTCATTTTATATTTTGAGACAGCATCTCACATCACTAAGTTTTCCAGACTGGGTTTGAACTTGCAGTTCCTCAGTGGCCTCCCAGAGTCCTAGGATCAATGCATTTATTGATGAATTCAGTAACTAAATGTGCCACCATGCCCAGATTCTCTGGCAATTGTGCCCTTATGATGAGGTGAAAAGAGTACTGATTAAAAATTCTAGAAGATTAAACCCTGTATTCTCCCAGTATAGTCGATGAAGGGGATTTCTGCAAAAGGTGAAGGTGAAGGTGCATAAAAGTTCTATTGAAAGAGGGGCATGCTGGGTAAATGCTGTTTGCTGTAAAGTTTAGCACCAGCACTTTGCCCTCTTCCCCCTTGAGAGTACATCCCACATGTTAGATCCTGAGTAACTCAGCATTTACTTTCTATGAACAAGGACTTTGTATCAATTCATAACTGATACAAAGATCAAAGCACAATATCATGATGAAAGCCAGGAAACAAAATTTAATTATTGTACAGTCCACATGCGGCTTTCTTCAAGTGTGTCAGTACTGCAAAGAGTATCTCTGAAGATTTAGATGTCTCAATTACACCTGCCATTTGTTTGTCATCTCTTCTGGTTTCTCTATTTTAAACAAACTCTTGCTAGTTCTCTTTAATCTTCACCTCTTTTTGCTTTTGTTTGATTTCATGACCATGATTATTCTGAAGAGTAAAGATCTACCGCTCTATGAAAGAGCTCTTAATTGATTCATATCTGTCAGCCTAACGAGATTTTATTTGTGCATTTTGATTAGGAATTCAACAGAGGTCATGTTTTGAGCTTCCCAGTGTATCTTATTAGAAGACACATTGTAGGCTTTCCCTTTTGATAATTGTTAAAGGGATGCACTGCAAAATTAAAGATTAATTCAAAATAGTAAAAAGAAATTGTTTTCTTAATTCAGTCCACACACTCTCATGCACTTATACACTTGCATATACAAATAATATGAAGATTATTTCTCCTGAGAACTACACTGTTATGTGATTTTTGTCACTGTGCAAACATCATGGTGTATACGTGTGTGTAGTGTGTAGGCTGGATCTATACACATCTAGATGCTATAGCCTGCTCACTGCACACCTGTACACTGCACATCTTAGCTGTATGGGGCAGTCTAATGCTCCTAAACTGCAGGCTTTCTAGATTGTTGCTATACAAATATTGTAGACAGGTGGAATACAATGGTAAATATTTGTGCATCTAAACATATGTAATCATAGGTAGTCATATGGGATTCACATCTGGTCTCATTGTCTTAAACATACTAGATGATAGGAATTTTTCAGCTCCATTATACTTCTGTGGGTTCACTGTTATATATATATAGTAGGTCCATTGTTGAACAAAATGTCTTTAGGTCATACATGATTGTACATATATATATGTGTGTGTGTGTGTGTGTGTGTGTGTGTGTGTGTGTGTGAAAATATGTAAAGTATTCACTTATTTATTGAGTTTTCAGTAGATACTGGATTGTTGATGCTATATAGGTAGTCATTACATTGTTAAAATACATTCCTCATCAGCCATCAAACTGCTTTATCTTTCCACCCACATCAGAGCAAGCAAATTATTTCTGATGTGTTTAGTGGTAAGGTCTGTCTGATCATCCTGGACTCAGATGCAGATCTGTGTTCACGGTAAAGCATGGTCTGTCTCTCCCCACCCCCTAGAACTGATTCTCATCCACATGAGTTGCTTTTTTTCCTCAATTATTGAAGTGGGTTTTCCTTCCAGTTCATTCTAAATCTTAAAGTGTTCCATATATAGAAGACTGTTGCAAAAGATATTCAGCATCATGAGCCATTAAGCAAATGCAAATTAAAACCACAGACAGATATCATCACACACTGACCAGAATAGCTAAAATTAAAATAGTGACAATACTAATGCCGGAGAGGCGGCATGTAGACTACATTCCTTATAGGTTTACAGGTGGAATAGACATGGTACAGTCAGTCTGGAAAACAGTTTGACAGTTTCTCATAAAACTCAGCGTCCAATTACAACACAGCTCAGCAATTACCATCTTGGCATTTATTGCAGAAAGATAAAACTGTGAGTTCACACCAAAACCTGTATGCATCTATTCATAGCAAAGTTGTTCATGTTATCCTAAGATTGGAAGCAATTCAATGTTCTCAGTGGAGGAATGGCTAAACAAAGGGTGGTGCATTCTTTGTGTCTTAGAATACTATTTAGTACTAAAAAAGAAGGAACCTATCCATACCCGCTACACTGGGGATAGGTCTCCGGGGCATTATACTGAACAAGCAAAAGGCAATTCTGAGAAAATACATACTGAAGATTGTGTTTATATTACATTCATGAGGTGGTAAAATAACAAATGAAAAACAGATTCGTGGCTGCGAAAGGTTGGAGATAAGGGAGGAGGTGAAAAGAAGGAGAAAACTGATTAAAAATATCAAAACGTGGATGCCCGTTAGGATGCAGTTGTTCTACTTCTTGTCTGTATCCATGTAAATATTTTGGATATCATTTTTCAGCTTTAGAAATTGCTACTACTTGATACAACTAGGTGAACGGTAGGCCATACATGGAATTTCTCTATCTTTTCTTTTACAAATCTATAGTTACTTCAAATTAAATGCTTCTTTTAAAAAGACCATGGCACATTCTGATTGCACTTTGCTTCTTGGCTCTGGCTTCAGGACTAATGGAAATTTCAAGGAAACCCGAGGAAAAATAGGCAAGGGATTGACAAAATGACAGCAAGGTCCTCCTCTGGTCTTGGAGGTCCCTTTATGATGCCAAATGCCTGGAATGTGTGACTGCCTTCAGCAGCTGCCTGGACACTGCAGGGTTCAGCAAAGACTCCCTCAAGTTATGAGGTGCAGGTGGTCTCTCCAGGCAGAAAGTGTCCCTTAGAGATAACACAAAATAGCCCCAAGCTGAAGGGAGTTTTACTGCCCTGACCACCTGAAAAACTATTTGCAGGTTTGTGCTAATGAAGTGAAAGAAGTTTGCTCCCATTGGCAGACACAGTAAACCCACTCTAGTTGCTGTTCTCCTGAAAAACGCAAGTGCTCTGGGACCAGGACACTTGTAGGAGCAATGCAGATGTATGGAAGATAACACTACACCCCTCTGGGTTGATAATGTTGTAGCCAAAGAAAAAAATGCTTCTGGGACTGCCCAAGAGAGCTTATTCAAAGCCTAGAGCATGAATAATAGGACGATGGAAAATCAGCGTGTATTAAACATTTATGACCCGTGCCCATGCGTTAGTTCATGTAATCCACACAGGTGTCTAAAGAATTAGGTGCAGCTGACCTTGTGGTTCACGGAGGAGGAAGCTACACTTCAAAGAAGTGAAGTGACGTGAAAAAGGCCAGGATTGCACCTGAGCCCCAGAGCTGGGTTCTCTGTCCACAAGCCATACAGACAGGTGTATGGCAGAATAGGAGGACCCCCTCCCCATGGGGGACAAGGTGTGGCAAGCGACATCAATCAGGGTACATTTTAATAGACAGAAATGTATACTTTTGCTTTTATAGTCATTCAAAGTTTTACAATAGGTGAAATTGTAATGGCACATAGATAGAATCTGAATGTGCCCCCATCAGTTTCCTCAATGGTGTGATTATTCTTTTCCGATATGAAGTGATTTGAGTGTGTCCCTGAAAAATTCATATGCTGGGATCTTACCTCCTGAATTACATGGCTGAGAGTTGTGGGGTTTTTAAGATGCAATTGGGTTATAAAGTATTCACCGTCTCTGAGGAAATTCAGAAATCTTGTGGTAGTGAGTGAGCTCTGGAACTAGATCAGTGACCATGTGATCCAGTTTTTATCAAACAAAGGCACCCTGCAGATGTGGTCAGCTTTGCATACCCCAGCTGGACCTCCTGCTTCCTACTACAAGTTGAGGGAACACAAAGCCCTGAGCAGAAGCCAGGCAGAAATGACTGCATGATCTTGGACTACCCAGCCTCCAGAACCACGACCACAAATAAAGCTCTTTATCACTTATCTAGTCTTAATTACTTTGTTGTAGCAAAAGAAAGTGGATTAGGACAAAGTACTCTATGTAGCCTTAATAACTAACCCCTACTTCCATAGAAGGCTCAGAAGCAATTTACCTGTTGTTCCCCCAACACACATGAATAGTCCAGTTTATTACCACTTTAGTTGGAATTTGAGTTGGCTTCTGAATAGTTTTTCATTTCTCATGTACCTAGGAAACTTGATTTTTGTTTAGCTATAGTTTGGTCTTATTTTCACATTTTATTCTGCTAACAGGAGGTACACGTGGCTGTTATCATTATTACTGCTGTTGAAATTACCTGAAACTGACTATCCTTCATTTTTAAAAAAAATCACTTTATTCAGTTTCTCAATTGTTGCTTAATGGTAAAAAGTTTGATGCCTGATGAACTACAAATTTCCTTAGAACATGAAGAAAAATATATGTCTCTGAAAACAACAATTAAATGGTACTTGCTTTGAATAGTAAACTAAAGAGAAACAATTCTCTGTGGCCTAAGAAAGCAATTTGTCAAGTGAGTCATTGATCATAGAAGAGTGTAAGTGTTTTCTGAGATTCACATTTAAATTATTTTAATTATTTTGATAATTTTAATTATTAAATACAATTAATTTCTTGAATGTTTACTATATGGTTAACATTTTAAATAATACTGTGAATTATTTTGAATATTCTGAAGACTGTGAACAAGTAAATTTGTAAAAATCAATTTTCTGAATCTTTAAAAGTCTGTGATTCTTTTAGGTAATTTCTATCTGCAGCTTTAATTTGTACAAATATTTATTGTGAACTTGCAAAGTCAGTGGTTTTGGAGCACATACATAGCATTCCTTTTCTACCAGCATGTGTGTGTGTGGGGGGGGTGTGTTTGTATGCACGTGCATGCATGTGTGATTCAGTAAGCAGGTCCCCAATGAAGACTATCTCAAATTTAGATTAGTGGGCCCTAGTGATTCTTCTCATCACAACCTAAATGATTCTTCTGCTAGAAGAAGTTATCAAATTAAGCCTCAGTTGCCAAGCAAATTACGTCAACAACTACCACAAAAGCATTCAGTTTACCCAGGGGAAAAATAGTGGAACATTTTAAAACATCTGCAAGCGTGAAATAAGAAAGTATCAGATCAAAGAGAGGAAGCTAGTTACAAGGTCAGTTGAGCAATTAATAGGAAAAAATCAAAAGTCTCAGACAAATCCAGAAACATTCATTTTGTTTTCCTGCATGGACACTGTCAAATCCATGCTTAAAAATGATCACAAAGGAAATAGAAAGGGTGACATTTTTGAATAATACAGTTAGTAAATGGTATCCAGCCAAATAAATAAAGACAATTGAGTCCAAAGTTTATCCCCAAGGATTGAGGACTCTTTGGAAATCAGTAACCATGGTCAGTTAATAATAGCTTTAGAAAAAGTTGGACAAGAGCTCTTGAGGGAACATTGTTTTACAAAATAACAATTACAGGAATATCAATGGGTTAACTAAAACTTTTTTTAACGCAGTATTTAGGAAGAACTGTTTAAAATAGTAGATGAATAATTTGAAACATATTTAAAATATGACAGAACAGCTGGGAAGTTTACACCTGCAATAACAATCGTGTAAAGGTTTACAGCAAGAGTTTGTTTTGAAAACTCCACATTTCCAGTAACCTCTTGTTTTATTCACAGAGAAACTCACTGTTTTCAGTACTGAGATCCTTTGTAAATGACACAATATCAAACTCACATCCCCAGCCATTTCCTGACCCGGAAATAGAATGACAGTCCAGCTGACTAACCCCAAGCAACGAAGTACAACTAACTTTCCATTAAGTAACTAAGGAATTAGTCTGTGTTTAGTGTCTACTTAATGTATTTATGTACTTAGTAAAGTGACAAGAATAGAGTGGTGAATGAGACAATTTCCTGCCTGCATAGAAGTTATCTTTTTAACTGCAGGGACAATACTAAAGACAATTAGTTACACCTTCATAAATGCTCAAAGAGGAAAGAAAACAGACAATATGAAAATGCTTAATGGGTTTAAACATGGTCTGAGGAATCAGAAAAGTTATCCCTCAAAAAGTGAATGGATAAAAACGATGTGGTATTTTTATACAATGGAGTATTACTCAGCTACAAAGAAAGATGAACTCAAGGCTTTTGTAGGTAAATGGATGCAACTGGAGACCACACTCGTAAGTGAAATAAATCAGACCTGCATGTGTAGACATCATTTTGTCTCTCTAGTGTAAGAAACTGAAAAAGTAAATAAAACCCAAAAGGTAGAATGATATTGTAAAGGGGAAAGAAACTGCTAGGGACAGGAGAAAAGAAAGAAAGAAAGGAAACAATTTTATATATATATATATATATATATATACACATACACACAAGATAGTTAAGGTAACTGTCATCAGACTACAATTTATTGGAAGTGCAGAGATATTCCTCCCTAACTTCCGGTCCTTTGTCATCTGGGCATCGTATAAGTGCTCCCTGGGGCACTGGCCTCTGTTTTGGGTTCTTAGCTCCTTTTCAGCACTGTGCCAGGATCTGCAATCTGCCACAGGAGAGCCTATCTCACAGCCAGCTTTCTCTGCCCCACAGACAGGTATGAACTGGAGGTGCAAAGCTGGGAGTCACTGATGTAGAAACGATTACTGAAAACCACAGGCCTAGATAAAACAAATTAGCAGAAAGAATATGGCACCAAAAAGGGGGATGGTCTTGGAGTCATTCTTGAAAATCTCCAACAATCAAAGCCTTTGCCATATGGATCCAAATAGAGATGAAAGAAGTGCAAGGGCAAGCAAGAAATCAACAGCACCCCCTTCTTGCTTGCTGGCACCAGCGAGGGTACCACTGACCCTTGAGGTTCAGTGGATTCCAGGTTAAGAAGCACTAGCAGCAATACATGCTTGGCTTCTAGAAGGGGCACATCCACCTTTACTGAAGGAGCGGCTTTCTTTCTGTGTGCTGCACAAATGAGCTTCTTCCTGGACTTTGGATTCCTCACTTTCTATCTACATTTCCATGCTCTTGTGTTTAAATTTCCCCCCAAGATTTCACCAGTTTGTGAGCACAACGGCATCACACTAATTTAAGTATCTCGTCTTGCTTGTCCACTGCCATGCCCCCTTGGGGCAGAGAAAGCTGGCTGTGGAGAGACGCTCTTCTGCGGCAGATGGGAGATCCTGGCACAGTGCTGAAAAGGAGCTGAGAACCCAAAACAGAAATCGGTGCACCAGAGAGCACTTATACGATGCCCAGATGACAAAGGGACCAGAAGTTAGGGAGGAGTACCTCTGCACTTCCAATAAATTGTGGTCTGAAAGTGGATGAAAGAGCCAGCAGCCTTGGCCCAGGCCTGAAGGTTGCAATCAGGGAGCTCTAAGAGGCATGATCCTTGGCATGAGCGCCAGCTTCAGCAGCTCTGCACAGAGAACTCTCAAGTGGCTTCCCAAGCCACACAGAACAACACAGAGTGGATAGGAAGGAAGAAGGAGGGTAGGAGTATTTCTGAGTTCCCATGAAAAGAATCTGAGGAGTCCCAGAAATACAGAGAAGAACCTACAGTGGAGTCTGCAATATGCCTGGTTTCACTGGGGCATGGAAGTCTCCCACCTCCTTTAACTTGCATGCTCAGGGTGTGCGAGGGCTCAACAACCCTGGGTAACACTGCTACACAAACAGATAGTTGGAACAATAGGAATTCCTCAGAATTGATTTGGGAGGCCAGAGTTCAATGCTAACAGCAGCTCTAGGCTTGCAAGTCATGCGTCTTCAGGTAGGGAGAGATGAGATAGAAAGAGAGATGTGCAAATGGCATGGAAGCTGGAAGAATTCCAAACACCAGGTCCAAGCTTGACTTTATCCTATGTTTAATTTGTCTAAAGATTTGCTTTCCAAAGAACACCCTCCAAGGACACATATGTTCGCTAGGAGGGGAGGGAGCCCCTTGGCTTTCTTCAGGCTGTGGCTATTGAGGGGGCGCTAACAAGCCTGGACAACTCGACTTATGTTCGCAGCAGGCTCGCTGGCCCTGGTAGTTCATCAGTGCCCCAGGGTGCAATCAAGGCAGCATCCTGCTCCGGGGAGGCCTGGGATGACTGGGAGGGGCCTGTGCAGAAAGATTGGATGGAAAAGCTCACAGTTCTAATTGCTCACAGCATCCTCAGTCTCAAATCCTCACTGCCCATGAAGAACACCAGAAGTTGCAGTGACTCAGGGGCCCCTGCAGCGCTGCACGTAAGCAATGGCTGTTCACAAAGGCTGCAAGGTGGGATAGAGCCCTTCAGGAGGATTTCATGGTTTCTGGCATCCTGGAGTCGTGAGGGCAACCTTTCCACTAGGGATGGAAGCAGGCCCGTGGGAAACAGCACTTGACTGTGGAAGGGAAATGCTAGAGGAAGTTCCAAGGAGAGAAAGCAGCTTTACAGCTGGTTTATTATGCACTCGCATTCCGCTCGCTTTCCAAATAAACAGCAGGATTGGGAATGACAGCTCACCTCCAGGATTTTAAAAGAACAGTGATGGAAACGGAGGGTGGTTAATTCACAGTTTAAGGCCATTATTTTCCCTTAGTTCTTTTTATTTTTGTTCTTCTCCATCCAGGAACAGCCCCCCCACCCCGCAATTCTGTCCATCTTCTAAGGTCTGGCTAAAAGCTCCTTGTTTCCAGCTCTGCCCACCCGCACCTGCAGTTTGCATCTAAAATCTTTCATTATATTAGGGTCATTTGGTGACCAGAGCCCCGTTAGAAACACAGCCGACACTTATGAAGCGAGAATTATGCATCTGCACTGTGCTAAATGCTTTCCGTGGATTATCTCATTTCATCCTCAGCGCAAGTCTAGGAGGGAGGCCCTTTGTTTAAGCCCTGCTGGACTTGGATGTGGTTGGTCTGGAAGCAGGGACCCCAGAGTGGCAATGGGAGGAAGTGGTGATGGATCTCCAAGGGGTGTACCTAAGGACTCCTAGGGGTCCTTACGTCACAGGGGACAGGAACTCAAAATTAACAGTTCTTAGGTGACCCTGCCTAGTTCTCCAGAGAGCACTGAAAACGAAGAAGCCAGGCCTATTCCTAGCCCCTGGGGCTTCTGCCTCCTCAGGTAATCCCTGTCAACATCAGCGCTGCAATCTCATCTCCCACGAGCTGCTCACCAGAGCTGTGCTAATGCTAGTGTCGTGCCCCTCACCCTCCAAAGCTCCGAGCTAAATAATCTCTTTTCTTGATAAAATTACCCAGTCTTGGATATTTCATTATAGTAACATCAACAGCCCTAAAACAATCTCTTATTATTTATAAGGGAACTATTATCTGCCCAAGCTTTTAACTTCTCTGTGTCCACGTCCAGGCCACACAAATTCTTCTTCCTAGAGGTGGAGTGTGCTTCTCTGTGCCTGCCAGTAATCTTAGTCTCAGCCATGTGACCTGCTGGGATGCTCAAAACCGTATGTTAGCACAATTGGGAATGGATTTCCACAGGGTGTTTTTCTGTTGTACATTCACCATGGCTGTGAAAATATGCTCCAGCAGGACTGCTAATCCAAGAGAGATAACAAAATGGAAAATAGACCTGGCACCAGCCACCAGCCAGTAAGCCAGACTGGTTAGCTCTGCAATTTAAGTCACAACTACCCATCTAGTCCAGCTGACTCTTGCATAGTCACATGAGAAAGAACATACCATAGATGTGTTAAATCACCAAGTCTGCAGGTGGTCTGTGACTTGGTGACAGGTGACCGACACAGGCACTGAGAGGGCAAGTTACTCCTCCGAGATTTCACTGGTAGTAGAGGTCAAAACTTTTAAAACAGACTGGTCCCAGTTCAGTTCCCACTTCTTTAACAATGATGACTTCCACCATCAGCACCTCCTCTTCTTCCTCGTCTTCTTCCTCTTCCCATTCCTCCTACTCTCTGTTCTCCCTCTACATCCAGTTACATTTACTGTGTTCATTAACTCTTCCAGGCATCTGGAGAAGTACCATTCATGTAATACTAGATTTATACCCTAACAACCCTCTGACACAAGTACCATTACTGATCGCAAGAGACAGGAACTCCACTAAAGTGAATGATTTGCTCAGGATCACACAGCTTGTGAAGCGCTGAGACTCCATCCATCTTAGATCTGCCCCACTTCAGAGTTTTCAAAATTGTCATCCTCTACCTCAGCACACTGCCACCTTCTGCATTCTTAACCATTATTTGAGAGAATGTTAATGACTGGGTATTCTAAGAACCTCTTCCTGCCCAAAATTTTCCAGCAGGCTACCTCAGCCCACAATGATTACTTCTGAAAGTTTTCGTTTTTTTTTTTTTTTTTT
>NW_004955415.1:17173546-17175757 GCF_000276665.1 Chinchilla lanigera | reverse complement strand
AAAATGTTCAACATCATTAGGCATTCAAGAAATGCAAATTAAAACAACATTGAGATTTCATCTCACCCCAGTAAGAATGGCTAGCATTAAGAAATCATCCAATAACAAATGCCTGCGAGACTGTGGAGAAGTGAAGCCACTGTGGAAATCAGTTTGGAAATAAATATTTAATTATTTACTGTAAGTTTCAACAATGTCTCTTACAGTTCTATACTCCTAAATTGTTAATGGTTTGCACATCTTGTTAGATTATTATGAAAATAGTTTATCCCACTGAAGAAGGATAAAAGGGCTTGCCACCTTTTATTTTCCTCAACAGCAAGTGTACATACATTTATGTAGTTTATATTTCCTGCCTGATTCTTTTATCGCTTGAAGCATTTAACTGTTTCTTGACTGATTTTTATACTGTTCATGTATTTTGTGTCCCTCTCACTAGACTAAGAGTCTCCTGAACATAAGACCTTTACTTACCCTATATCATTATAGAATCTAGCATGTCTACCAGCATAGGTGCTGAATACTTGCTGAACTCCTACTGAATGACTTATTGAGTGAATAGTATGAAGAGGTAGACAGCAGATATGGCTGATCAAGGGCCATCTTTCTGGATATATATGGATCAGCAAATGGAAAGTGTGGTTCTTCATGTGTACTGCAGCCATTACTTTCTCAAGGACCATCTCCCCAAGGGCCAGGGATGGACCACTGTGGACATAACCACACCGGGACAACAGGGAAGGGCTGTTTCAGCACCACAGTTCCCCCACCTGCTTAGCCAATGTTTCTGGTGGGCCTGCACTATGGCTCAGCTGCTCCTTATACCACTCAGGCTGTGTAATAAATATCCCAGACACTCAACCGAAGACAATCTGAAAAGAAAAAGGAAAGCAAACTCTCAAAAAGACGCCATTCTTTCGTTAGCCATGAAATCAAGCATTTTCTCCTTCTGCCCCTGATCATTACCCAGCAGTCATCAGGACTAAGGAAATCTCAGAAGGTATACAACACAACTGTAGATTTCAAGAATGAGACAGGCCAGGATCATGGGAAAACAGGATGTGCTGTGAAGTTCAAAGCTTGCTTGCTTGCTTGCTTTTTTCTTTCTTTTTTTTTTTTTTTTTTTTTTTTTTTTTTTTTTGGTCTTTTTGAGACAGGGTCTTACCATGCAGTTAAGGCTGGCTTCCAACTCACTTTGTAGCCCAGGCTGGTCTCAAACTTGCAGCCATCCTCCTGTCTCAGCCTCCCGAGTGCTGGGATTACAGGAGTGCACTACCATGCCTGGCTGAGAGGCTTAAGGCTTTGGCACACAAGGTCATACTCTAGTTTGACCGTTAAAGTAAAGCACCAGTCTGCGTCATCTGCCTTGTTCAGAGAACTTACTGGAAGAACTCTGCCTGGAAAGGAGCACCACTTCTGGTCTCATCAGAGAAACAGGGGCCTCCTCTGAGGGTCTTTTCAAATGCTGCACCTGCCCTTGTATGTCCTCAGGCTCTCCTTCCAGTTCCTGGGGCCTCAGTTTACCCACCTGTATATGCTTCCTACATTACTTCAAAGGGGATCTGGGAGACTTAATTAATGTTTGTCAAGAATATCTTATATGAAAGGAATCATGTGCAGTAAGTTCAAAGTAATCTTGGCCCTGTAGTTTCTTTCATGTGTGCTTAGAAGATTTTTCAGCCTTGATAAAAACTTGAAAAAAAAAGTCAGTTGCTTACATGTTTGGATCCAGGTCTTCACATTATGATTCTGTCAGCATTTTCTTTGGTTATCAGGGGAAAATGAATTAAAAGTCAGACAACTGTTGCACTGAATCACACCACTGTGGTCTAGGTGGTCAAGGATTAATGTGTAAGAACTAGTGTAATGTCCCCCTTTATCATTGCTATTCCTGCCACACACAAATGCACCAGAGAATCACCAAGGCTTAGCAATCACTTCCTGCTGCAGTTTTTATCTGTATGCCTTCTCTTTAGATCTTCTGGCTATGACTTCATTCAGTCCTTATCACTTCCTCCACTGTGGCAAGTTTCAAGTTGGGCGATCTCACTCACAACAATGAAGGATCATTTCAAAAACTGTTTTATTGATATTTATCTCAAGTTCACTACTTTGATGGGATTCCCATTGCTTTAGTCTAAAATCCAAAGCTTTAACAAGACATTCGGGGCTGGGGATTTAGCTCAGCGGCAAAAGCGCCTGCCTGGCAAG
>NW_004955415.1:17172257-17173446 GCF_000276665.1 Chinchilla lanigera | reverse complement strand
AGGAGTATTAAATTCAGTTTTCTTGGAGATCTACTTTAAACTATTACTTTAGAAAGCAGGAATCTGGAGCATAAGGAATGAGTTTATACCAGCCCTTTGTACTACATGGTGTCCACTTTTCTTTGAACAGACTTTTAGCCAGAATTTCTACTTTCCAATTTACTCTTTCCCTCATTTGTAGAGGCACCTGAGGGTAGGGCCACTACATGGATACACAACCTATACTATGTCCTGCATTTAGAAGGACCCTAAGCTTGGCTTAAGACTCTGCATTCACCACCTTTGATTTCTTGATAACATTTAAGCAAGAGACTGGCTCCCTCATTTTGCATTGAGCAGCAGAAGCTACACAGGCAACCTTGTGGAAGTAGCTGGTATCTCCAGTGGCGTGGGTGGGGGAGCTCAATACATGTTGAGCTGCTGCTCAGCCTTCTGTTTTGCTGGCTGTCACCTATGAGAGGCCCCTAGTGGAAGAAACAGGAGTGAAGACCGGTACTGAAACATGTGAAACAAGGTCCTGAGTGGTATATGTACGCAAACCTAGTCCTGTAAAGGTGAGGCTAGGAGCAGAGTAGATGGAAACTCTTAAGAAGCTCGCCTGGGGACACATTTCCCCTCTCTTGGGCTGTTATATGTCATTAAAGAATAGACAGGGTAAACCCCAAAACGTTAGCAGTTCGGCCAGTTCTTGAAAGTGACCCTTCTTTGCCTGGATCATCCTTCCTCCCATGCTTTCAGACTTCATATAAACCCTTGTTGCCATGAAGTCCTTCAACTCCTGAAATCATTTTACTAACATACTTTGGGGTACTAACACCAGAGTGACCCTGATGATAACACAGAATCATACTGCAGTTATTTTAATAAGAAATAATCATGAAGTAGCTCCTTTTACTTTTTCTACTTTCATAAATAATAGAGTTGACACAGGGCCCTATAGTAAAAATATATCAGGGCAGTTTGAGATCCTTATAAAATATCAACCTTAATGGCACAGTAGTGCAGCTAAGGGAAATTCTCCACTGTCCCTGACTTTGTTCTTATATTTGACACATTAAGAAATAAGAGATGAGCCGGGCGTGGAGGTGCATGCCTATAATCCCAGCACTCAGGAGGTTGAGGCAGGAGGATCATTGTGAGTTTGAGGCCAGCCTGTGCTACAAAGTGAACTCAAGTTCAGCCTCAATTG
>NW_004955415.1:17170630-17172157 GCF_000276665.1 Chinchilla lanigera | reverse complement strand
AAATAAGAGATGAAATCAACAGAAATACATGGTGTTGGGAGTGTCAAAACCGTATGTTAGCACAACTGGGAATGGATTTCCACAGGGTGTTTTTTCTGCTTTTTTCCCCGTGAGATACACAAGACCAAAACTTCTATAAAGGTGGACTAGTAGGAAACCATAAATGAATTGTGTTGCCACATAGAGCTATCTGAAAAAGTTTTATTAAAAATGCCTCCAAGACATATTATGTTTTATATTATACTAGGTGGAGGTAAGATGAGGGAAGGGTTTATAGAGGAACTATTGAACACAATTTTATTAGAATGGTTGTTCCCTTGATTATAATAAGGAGAGAAGGAGGACTTCTTGGTTTGGTTATATGAAACATGCACGTGTACACTTTCTCACACAAGTCCACCTCTGAGAAGAGTGAAAGATCCTTTCTTCAGCTGGGTGGGACTTGAAAATGTTTTATTATTACTGATTAAACATAGGGAATTGTTCACAATGCAGAGAAAATCCGATGTGTAGCCCTCCAGCAATGTAAAATCACAGTAGATAAGACACTGCAGAATGTTACTGTAATTTGCCAAATGCAACATGGGGAGAGGTGAAAGAAAAAAGGCACATTCTTTTATTTTTTTGGTTCCTTAGAGGGGACATCTGAAACATGTATCAACTTAACATGGCTCGGAAATTAAAGTTATGATATCAATAACATATAACTAACCACATGTGAGAATGAAGGAAGATCGTATCTCAGAATACAGGAGTCTTCCTGTGAAAATCCCATTAGGACCAATAGGGAGTTATTCATGCATCCAAATCCCTCCATCCCAGCCCTCCCCACTCCAAACACAGACACCCTTGTTCTGAATGATCCGTGTATTTATCTATTTCACATAAATCAGGAATTTAATAAAAAAAAATCCACCAACACGGCCGTTTGAGACATGAATCATGAGTGCTGTATGCATAAATCATGTAGACTTTAAGAGCATTTATGATACAGCCCTTTTATGCAAACCGCCAGAATGTTTTGGAGAGCTAATCACAGAGAAAAAGGAAAGTGTAGTAAATAAAATTTTAAAAAATCAATGGTTAGCCACGCCACTCATCTCTCAGCGGATTTCTTAGAAATGTTAACAGGGATAGGATTTTCAAGGATCTATGACATTCAGTAAGGCAGCTGAGTATGTTTGCAACCAAAGATTTCTTTGAGAAAAGTTTCTGGAAAAAAAATCTGCCAATAAGAAAAAAGTATAATAGATTCATAAGAACACAAACGGTGATGCTACTGGTGTGCTGCACTGTGTATGCTTATTATTTACGATTCCACTAACACCGTGTCATCTTTTCTAAAAGTACATTATTTTTCCTAAGAAATTATATTGTATTACCTCCTTCTTGCTGGAAAGAAAGCTGATGGCACTATGGAAATAGGGGTAGGCAGAGAGTTCATGAACAAAAACCAAACTGCACGTGAAATACTTCAAAGAATCAACAACTGGGATCTCATCCTACTGAAAAGTTTCTGCACATCTA
>NW_004955415.1:17058272-17168153 GCF_000276665.1 Chinchilla lanigera | reverse complement strand
AAAAAAAAAAAAAACAAGACATTCAAGGTACTTCACAGAATGGCCCATGCCTACACCTCCAGTCGCATCGCCCATCCCCAGCCTCTCCCTACACATGCACAAGCTCTGCTTTCAGTCCCCCAAAGTCATCTCTATGGCTGCAAATGGGATGCCTGAGTTTTTCTTCATCACTGAAGTCTCGGCTTTCCCTTTCTTCAACATTTATCTACCTCTATCCCAATACACACTGCAGCTTCTCCCAGATATGCACACCTGTACCATATCTGACTGGAGAATAATCACTTTCCTTATCTAACTCACCTCTTTGATGGTGCCTTTCAGGGCTGTGTCTTCAGGGTTCCCAGCAAACAGGAGATACTCAATGCATACTTTTAATAAGTGTATGTGGTTAAGCTCAGAAAAGGGAGATGAGTGTAAGCATTTAAAAAACACATTAACTTCAGAAGCACCCTCTTGTCTAATAAAATATGAGCACACAAACAAAGCAATGGGCTTGGTTGTGATTGGCAAATTCCACAACAGTTAAGATACAACAGGATGATGAAGCTTCTGGCTATTTTAATGGAAAGTTTCTAAGATAAACTCTTGTTAAATGTTGCATTTGAAGTCCTGAAAGACGGAAGGACAACCAGCTAGTCAGATTAAGGTGAGATTAGCATCAATCTGAAAAATAAATTTAGTGCAGCCAATCACTGTACTAAAGAGTAAAGACAGAATTTGTGTCTGGGGATTGGCTGTGCTATAGGCCTGGGATCATTAGGATCACGTGTGCACCGGGCGGAACTTCAGATCCTGGGTATCGTCAATAGCCTAAAGGATCAGAAATTCTAAGAAGATAGTTGAGGCATGTGAATTACAAAAAAGGCTTCCACTTGATTCTGAAAATGAGCCAGATTTGAGAAACACTGACCTATGACTCATTCATTCATTTATTCATTCATTTGTTCATTGAAAAATTTACTCATTTACAGCTTCTTTACCTGAATATTCATTTACTTAGTGAAAATTTATGATAAAGAGAAGTGAAAGAAAACATATCAAGAAGCAAGAAAAATAGGTCCCTCATCTTCTTCCCTGGTGTTTTTTTTTTGTTTTTTTGTTTTTGTTTTTGTTTTTGTTTTTGTTTTTTTGTAAGTCTGCTCCTGAAGTTGCTGCAAATTTTCATGAGGTTTTTTTTTTAACCCTTTTTCTATTTCTGAAGGCAGAGGTGCTCACAAACCACAAAACCTCCCCTTTCTTCCTTCAGGATCACCTTTCCTAAGGAGTAGCACCGTTTCCAAGTGTAAGAGTCCCCACAGAAAATGATTCACAAACCTGGGAGCAATTATAGCCCCCCCCCATCCTGTCCTTGCCTCCCTTCCCTTGCCCCAGGCTGGCATGGAGCTTCTGCATTCTGAACAGTCTGAAGGAGGAAGAGGGCTCTGACTCCTGGCACAGGAAACCTTAAATTATGGTGAATAAATGAACACTTAGCAGGCTGGTCTTGAGAGGATGCCAGCTCTTGCTTTAATCAGTTAGATAGAAAATGAACTGGATCATAAAATTCATGGAGGTTCAGTCTAGTGGGAGGGAGGGAATCTGGAGCAAGGAGGAAGAGGAGCTTTCAAATAATTAAGGGGCTCTATAGGGTTGTGTCCACCGAACATGACTTGTACTAGGCATGGTTCCCACTTGTGACGCTTCAGGAGGGTCTCCTACTTCCTGCTTTCTCGATGATATTCCAACACGTGTATTACATAGTTGAGTGCCTATTCTCTTATTCTTTAGTTAGAAATCAGCCAGCGAGAGTGGAGAGACACACTGGAAGCAGAAATTATGGAATCATGCGCCAAGGAAGACACGTTAGTGAACAACCAGTCCCCGATACTCAACGCTCTGTTGCTGAGTTTCTGGCTCCCTGTTAAACAAGAGATGTGCCCTAGAATGATTATTTTAAAATGACTGATAATGGTTTTTTTTCTACCTGACCAAGAATAATTTCACCTAATCTTAGGATTTCCCATGGGAAGAAGCTCAGTTTGGGACTGACAAAATCTACTTCATTTCCAGAGGGCTGGAGGGCAACAGAGGTTCAGCAATTCCCCCCACTTCACATAGTCAGTTAGAAGTGGATCCCGTACAAAACTAAATCAAGAAGCCCAAGTCAGTGGATGGTGGTGCTTGTCCCATTGCCATATGACAAGCCAGATATGAGAAAACGCCAGTAACCCAAGTCTGTTCCTAAACCTTTGGATTCAAAGATTCCATTTGAACTTAATTTTGGTGATGAGTTACCTTGGCAATGTGCAGCTTCTAAGCAGGAAGGAAGCGGTGTCTACTGCAAGGAGCTGGCCTACATAAGCTGCACAAAGGGCTCCCCAGAGTCTGTGCGCAGCAACCATCTTCCACAAAATGTTATATAAGGAAAGGAATCCAAACTATGTGGACTCAGTTTTGCAGGTATAGTGATACCTCCCTGTCCTCAGCATCCCAGTCCTGGAGGAAAGACGAAAGATTTTCCTGGACATGGTGGACTTCAGTTTCCTTGCAGCCCAAGGTGTTTATCAAAGCCATTATTGGTATTAAATAACATCAAAACATTCTCAGAATAACTTTCCTTTAGACACAAACATGCATTTTTTTGTTTGTTTGTTTTGTTTTTTTTTGTTTTTCTCCAGTACCGGAAACCGAACTCACGACCTTGCACTTGCCAGGCAGGCGCTTTGCCGCTGAGCTAAATCCCCAGCCCCCGCACATGCATTTTTAAATTTAGCAATGAGCTTTGCCAACGTGCCTCTCTGAGATCACTGGCCTCAGCTGACTACCCTCAGTGAAGTTCACAACCAAACTATGTCTTTACATTTCTGTTCTCAGCACCTGATGTTTCAGTCTTGAGCTTTGTCATTCACGGATACACTGTGAGCTTTGAAAATGAACAGGTCTGAGAAAGAACAAGATTTATGTCTGTGATGTGTCAGCTCTATAACAGGGGCTTTCTCAAGAAAGAAGATTCAGATTTGTTGGGATACACTTAAATTCCCCTCTGAAGGCTGTGTTTAATATTTACTTTAATATTTCTCTGCCTCAGTTTCCTGATCTATAAAATATGGGTCATCATAAATCCCACTTTCTAAATTATAATGAGGATTAAATGTATTAGTACTAGTGAATATACCCAGGGTAATTATCCAGCACAAAATAAGTTCTAAATACTCATCCGATCTTGGTGGTTTTTTTATGGTTAAGGAAACTGAAGATCAGAGTTTGATAACCTCCTAAAGATTTTAGTAAGTGACAACTGTCTGTGAAGTCGGGGATTGGGAAGCTATCTTATTAATTCATAGAATCATTCTCCCTTAGGTTTATAAAATGATATATAGGTAGTCACATGAAATATGAAAATGTATTAAAAATTATCCTATCCTACTGTAAGTTCAGGATCCAAGCTTATCCTTGGCATTTTAGTTAGCACTACATCATGATCATTTGTGCATTAACTGCCATTTGTAAGGCTACCAAGTATTTTATCGGATGACCACATCGTGAAGGATGTAATCATTTGGTGGGTTTGTACCCCCACCGCTCCCAATGTAAAGACAAGTTACTAGAAAAAGAAATAGAGTTTTGCCTTGAATGACACAGACTATTGTCAGAACTGAAATCTCCTGACTCCTCGTTCTCTTACTTTCACTTTTTAGATGTTGTGAAAATTGCCCTTTTCCCACTCCCTAGGTTGATGTAAATGCCCCATGAAACAGTACATGCTCATCCTTGCAAAGTGTCATTGGTGTCTGTTGGTGTTTCGGTAAGGTGTGGAAGCTACCTTCCAAAGTCACCCAGGAAAGAATTAGCAGAAGATGCTCCCATCAAGGTAGTTGGTTTTTACTGAAACATAAGCAGTTCTTTTTCACTGTCAACACTTGCCTGCATGGTTATCCTATGCCCCTCATTTTCCCACAAAGTGATCAGAGCTACAGCCACGTGGTGCATGGCTGCCCCAGCCAGACACTTCCCTGTGGGGATCAAGATGGGCTTTAGCCCTCTCTGCCCTGTCACGAAGGGGCACCCTGAACACACACTCAGCCGGATCTGGCATGAGCACCTACTTGCAGTCTAGACGGCAGCCTAAGAGAGGGGCTAATGCTAGGTTTCATCAGACTGAGCCTCGCATTTGTCATGGCTCTGCCCACGGTAATGCCTTTGATCTTGATCCTAGCAAACCACAGTCATGGACAAAGGTAGAATGGATTTCTGCTTCTGAAAATCCTGGATGGAAATTCCCTTCACTCCTCATGCCCTCCGCAGCCCCTTTCTGCTCCTTTCTTTTTACCTTCAACATTTAGCCCTAAATCCAGCTCTAAATCCAGCATTAGGGAGGCTAAGGAGCCTGGGTGAGTCATGTGCCATGCTGTTTTGGATATCCGGGGCCATGACTGACCCATCTGGGAAAGCACGCGGTCATCTTGCCTGAGCCAGGCATCCTAATCATAGATTCCAGCTCAACATTCTTCGTTTAATTTTCTCTGAGAACGGGCTGGACTGTGATCTGATCCTCAGAGAGGGGCAATCATTTCCAAAGGGCAGATTGTTAGAAAAGTTTGCAATTAACAACAACAAATATATGCAGGCTCTTTGTGGTTATGGCAAAGGAATGCGCCAGCCATGCATATGCTGTCATCTTACTGGCTCTTGTGAAAACAAGACCTATTCCCTGGGTTCCTTGCAATGCTGTTCTTTTTTTTTTTTCTTTCCTGTGTGAAGAAAGAAAGTAACTTGAAACAGGTAGACTTAGTTCACAGGCTTTAGGTGAGGGTTGAGTGTTCCATGAAATAAGTACGGGCAAAGTTGTGAAAATCAGTGTTTCAGAAGTGGTATTTAAGCTGCTCATTTTAAAAATGGGGCCACTGAAGCCCTGGAAAAGATAATGTTTGCTGAAGGCCCCAAGCAAGTTCATAACAGATTTTGTCTTGAGTTCAGGATTTTGGGCTCCAGAGCCTGTGCACATACCTAAGCCAAAGAGTGCATCAGGTGGGCAGGTGTTCCCAAGGAGGGCAGGCTGGACTTCTTCCCAGTCCTGGCATTTCAGTTCATGCTGTAGCTTTGAGGCCGACGTTTCGCTGCCCTCTCTGGAGGGGTCAGCCTGGACCCAGCACACCACGGAATCAAACAAACCTCAGTCTCCACTAACTTCTTGACTTCCAAAGCAGACTTCACGTTTCTTGGGACTCAGATGACAGGTAAGCATCAACCTTCAACTCTCTTCCCTCATGCAAGCAGTCAAGAGTGCATGCCTCCCCTCTTCCCTAAAGCAAAACTGAATGTGCTGTGTTTAATAAGGCTCCTCACAGGAGAACATAGAGGCATCATGATTTTCCCTTTGAGGTAGTTTTATTTCTTTTGCCAGAGAGAGAGAGCGACAGAGAAATAAATTGGCTTAAAGATGAAAATATCTGCTGGAAAGTGAATTTTGGGGGATGCCGGCAGCTGGCTTTCTGCACAGGGAGAAAGGCTGTGGAGTGGACTGTCATTCTCCAAGTGGGCACACCACGGACCTGCACAGGGTGAGGCAGTGTTTGACAGGTGCCCGTCACCAGCTGTGCTCTGCTTGGCTGTCTTGGACAAGTAGAGAGCCAGATACTTTCTGGGCTTGGCTCTGAAGCCGGCAGCTCTCCTGCCCTCTTCAGCTGAGGCACCCCGCCAGGGAGTAAGCAGGGCAGAGAGAAGCATCTCAACACTGTTGGCTCCCCCTCCTGAATGCCCATCACACAGTTACTAAATCAACAGGGGGAGGCCCATCCGCCACAGCCCAGGGGCAACGTAGACTGCTACTTGACCTTCAGTTTTGTATTGGTTGGGATCCATGACTCACTGTCCTGCCACCGGCTTCTTGTTACTTCTGTCTCCCTGGAGGAGGATATTCTTCTCAAAATTGTCCCAGGTATTTGCATTCTTGGCTGTTGATTCTGTTGCTTTCCCCAGCTGGTCCACTGTAATCAGGTTCCTCTGGGGAGTCAGTATTCCTGAGCAGAAGAAGGAAGATGGAGTGGATCTGGCTTTGACCTCCCCTCAAGGCGAAGTGCCTTGGCTAAGAGACCATGATCCAAAATAAAGCATCAGTGCCCGTAGAAGAGCCGATCCCACACCCGTCAAAGAGCTTGGTCCTAAGATTTTTGGTTCCAAAGTGAGCAGCCCATCAGAATGCCCAGATTGCACATTCTCTCTCTGCTTAGCAAATTTTTATTTGTTTATTTTAACTTTTGCCTCAGAAAACTCTATAAACAAAAATTAACTCTCAAAAGAGACAGCTGAGGATCACTTTGGTTGAGGAAGTAGCAGAGTACAGAAGAGCTTTTCCCCTACCTCTTACAAAGCAGTTTAGCAAAATCATTTATTGTCATCTCTCTCTCTTTTGGGTGTTTCTTCCTTTCATACCTGTCTCTTTAGATGGCTGGTTTATTTGGCAAAACTTAAAGCTATTATGACTTCCTTAAAAACTGCATCAAACTACTTTACTTTCTTTCCCTGCTTTTAGAAAAATAATTATCAGCTGCTACAGCAGGTAAAATAAATAATCAGTTCCCGGGTTTCCATTCCATTTGCCTCTCACTCCCTGGCCTAGGTGCTATTGATTCTCCTCCCAATGGGAGTCTTTTTTAGCCGGCCAGGAGTTGTTTCTGAAACACCCTCTTAGCAGTTTCATCCCACAAAGAATGTTTAATTTAGTATTTCGCCGTTGAAATGGTCCATGAAGGGTCATAGAAAGGAAGATCTTGCCCAAGGGCACACCACTAGCATGGCAGACCAAGAACAAGATTCAGGCCTTTGGAAATCTGATTGATTCATCTTTCTGCACATCTATCCTTCTCCCCACAGTGGATTTTTGGGCTCTACTCTATCCTCATCTGCATAGGCTCAGTCACCTGTCTTCTTTGGACATCCCCTGTGAAGTAAGTGGGCTACATTAAAGGTTTCTAGCATTGCTTCCCAGCTCCATCTTCCAGCAAGGGAGCAGGATGGTTAAGATCACTGACCCCAGCCAAACCATGTGTGTTTTACTCTGCTGAGGGTGAAGCTCTTTGGACAACTCTCAGGTATCCAGGTAGGTCTCTATTGCACCGTTTCTCCTTGCACATACTCTGTCTCCAGCCTTGGCCCAAACCCAGGCATGTAGTAGCAGCAGGCTGCTTGGAGAAGGCCTTCCAAAGAGCTTGGAAGTTTCAGGAAAGACTTTTGTGGTATTTCTGGCCCAGCCAGAATCAGGAAGCACAGGCTCGCTCACAAGGAAACTAGTTCTTGCACAATTTCCAACAACACCCCCCTTCCACTCCACCCCGAAGCCTTCCCTGAACCACATATTCCCACCCCTTCCCCAACGCGGGTTTCTGCAGAGTCAAAACTTTTGATAGTTCAGATAAGGTTCAAATGAGCTGCTGAACTCTTGAGGGCTGGAAATGAACCTAGCATTTTGTTCCTTTGCTCATCACCAGTAATGAGTATACCAGGCTGTCTATGTCAAGGTAATTTGGGTCACAGAGTGAAAATCGACATAATTGAAAGCATTAATCAACAAACAATTACATATAATGGCACAGAATGACTACTTATGAAAACTTACACGATTCTGACCAAGTCTGTCCATAATAATAACAGGAGACACACAATTGTATCACAGTTTTTTTTAAAGAAATAAATCCTGGGGATTTTGTGTTGTTGGCTTTTGTTGATTCATTTTTTTAAAATGTCTTCAAAGGTGGCAATAAGAACAAGAGGAATGCTTCAGAAGCCATTAAATTTCAAATTATCCCTCAAATGTAAAGAGCATTCTAATCATTTTTCAGAGGTTATTTAATATATTTCAACTGGATGCCACTTCTTAGGTTATTTAAAATGCTTCCTTTAGGAGACAGACTTCATTACCCTTTAGTTGCTTTCAATCATCAGAGTTTTAGGGTTGATTTTGAAATACTTATTTTTCTCATGAACTTGGGGAAGTAGGGGAAGCAATTAGATCTTGTGATTTTTAAGGCTGCACTGAGGATAAGGTAAGAAAATATCATAAATTTTATTTCATGCTTTCTTGCCAATTGACAGAAATGTGCAGTCCATATGAATTCATATAACAAGAGTGGAATGTTGGAAAAACCAATAAAGATTTTGTGGTCTGACCTATAATAAATGTAGTTTGATTTAGAGTCTGTTTTTCACAACATGGCAAAATGAATCATAAAATAATGGGCCCTGAAACTCCTGCATTTTTTAACAATAGCCTGGGGACAGTTTACGGTGTAATGAATTATAATTAACCCACCTTCAAAATATTTTATGAGTATTTTGCCAATTAGCTCCGCATGCTTGCTAATGACTCATGGCTAGTGCATGTCTTTACAGAACCAGATTTTACAATACTCACTGCCCTGTTAACTCAGCACAGTGTACGGCCCAGTAAGGATGACACAGGTAGATCGGAACACCCTCTGCACCATCTCTCCTTCACAAACCCAATGGACCCAGCCATCATCCTCCAAACCCAAGATAACCACAGTGGCTTGTGGTGTCAGAGGGCCTTGGTTCCTGATGGATTGCAAGGAATGCTTTGCGCCCACAGACACATCTGCTGTTACTTAGTGCTAGCATATATAATACTACTAATTGTGGAGCCATCTTTGTTTTCTTTACTTCACACTTGGGTTAGCATTATTTTATCTTCGTGGTTCATGGACTTCTGCCATTGACAACATAAGTCCACTCTGGAGAAAATAAAATAATGACCAAGCTGTCTCCTTACATTGATTTGCTTTGCTTTGGAATTAGAGGGACCGTGTATACCCAAACATGCTTTCTAGGATGCTAGTTCTGATCTTGCTATGTCAAGACTTGGCCTTTTCTTACAAAAACAAGGGTTTTCACAGGTCTGAGCGGACAGCAGCAAGAAGCTAGGGCCTGACTTTAAACTACCCACTGAGAAAATGAAAAACTCTTCATTCTTCAGAGACCAAGCCAACCAAATCAAAAGGCAACTTAAGAAACCTAACCAAAGGTGGCAAAGAATTTACATGGTTATTTTGATTATGTATAAAGAATGTTAAGGGTTATAATGTCATCAAGGCTTTTCAGCCAGCAAGTACCATAATGAAGACACAGAGGTTAATTCTCTTAAGCATAGTGCAATAATAATGTATTTGGGGAAATCTCACCCACATAGGAAGTATTTTTCCATGATGGAAAGTAGGCAGACACTTTTGAAGAGAAGCTGATTTTGGAATGATAGAGAACCACTTATGAATGGAAAAGGCTTCTAAAAAGAAGGACAGAGCAAAAGGAAGAGAGGTGAGAGAGCCCCAGAAAGAGGGTTCTGCTCAGCAATTTGTGGGTGCTGCCCTAGTGAACAGAGTCCCTCCTTCAACAAAGACAGGACACAGATGGAGAGGAAGTGACCTTACTACAAAAACTGGATTCTTTAGAATCCCGAGGTGTGATCCCAGCAAATAATATCTTGTCTCACAGAGATTTCCAACTTTTTCTCACTTTGTAAGCAGAGATCTTCCATGAAATGTAAAGAACTAAATAATGGGACCATACCTCTCTCCTGGCAAGATTAACTAAATAAAGGTAATTGTTATTCTAGGTGGTGTAACATTTAATACATTCCCATCATACACAGAGAGGTGAGATGGGGGCGGGGGAATTAGGTAGCTTCTTCCTTGGTTCTGGTCCTTATCCAGCAGGTAGAGTGGCCCCTGAGCTATAGGAAACCAAGACATCCAGGAGTTGACTGTTGTCTGAGAATACTTTGTAAGGCCAGTGGCAAATGGCCTTAGAAGGGGATGGTGATGTCTGATGTATATCTTTAGCCAGTCCACAGATGCTCTAGGCTAATCTGCATATCTCTTACCTTCTCCATTTTATAGATCAAGATTGGACAATGTGAGCTGAAAATGTATTATCCATCCAACAACTGGTGAATAATGATCTCAGTCCACTGGGGTTATATCTACTGGAGATTTTAATCAAGAAACGTACTGACTGTTATATACTAATGCTGGGAGATGTCAGCACTTGAAAGCAGAAAAAAAGTAATTAAAGGAAACAAAACAGAAGAATGAGCTAAACACAGAGACCAGATATGAAGAAAGAGACTTTGATTCCTAGTGGCTTTTTAGCTTCCTATTTTAGTTTCCAATGAACCCCAGCGGGCTTTCTCCCATTATATAAGTTACTGTATATTCCATTATCTGGAAATAAAGTGACTTTTACTGGAACACGTTCTGTGGCTCATCAACTTGTAAGGAAAATGTTTTGAAGTAAGACACCCTGGATTGAAACCCTGTCTCTGCCATGTACCAGTTCTGCACATTTAGACAATCTAGGACCTGGTTTCCTGTTCAACAAAATGTTACACCTAACATTCTTCAGCATGGGGCTGTAAGGACCAATTGATGTGAAACACAGCATGTAAAACAAGTAAATGTGGAATACTGTTCCATGTTACTGTGGTTCCCTTGTTCTTACCGTTTCACTGACAACAGGCTTCCTTCCCTCTCTCAAAATTCTGCTTAGTTTTCTCCCAATTCAACTCATTAAATTGAGAAATCAACCTCTTCAATTGAGAGGGAGAATACTTTAGCCAGAAGTGTCCCGTGTTTCCCACACACACACAGTCCTCACTATTCCTGCACGAATCTGTGCAGTAATAATCACAAATGCTTAAACAACTGACTCTGTATGAATCCTTGTTATCTATACCATAACCTTTAAGTTTAAAAATGCTAACAGGGGGCTGGGGTTTTAGCTCAGCAGCAAAGCGCCTGCCTGGCAAGCACAAGGTCGTGAGTTCGGTTCCCGGTACTGGAGAAAAACCAAAAAACAAAAAATAAATAAATAAATAAATAAAAATGCTAACAGATTTACCCAGTCCGTTATTTCAAATCAGTACTCACAAAGATCAAGTTTGGGAATCCATCCTGTGGTTTGGGAACAAAGTAAAAGTAACTGCCACACTTATACCTGTACCATGCCTTAGACTTTGTGTAATTAATACCATTGCAGGTGGAATAAGAAGATAATATTTTCTTAGTAGAGTCACAGATGAGCAGATCTGCAAAAATTCGTACATTTTCCATCACTCACTTCAATGCTGCATTTTAAGCATCTCCTTGCCTTGTTCAGAGCGCTAACCACTATCCTGGCCCCTGAGAACCTTGCCAGTCTCCTCAGATGTGAGCTATATGCTTTACTCAGGTATTGATCCCAGTTTTGCTTCAATTGCATTTTCATAGAAATTAATCGATTTAAAAATTACACTGACCAAATTCTATAGAAAAATTACCTCATGAATACTTTTTTATTCCACATTCAGGGTTAGTACCAAAGTTGAGAATTATCCAGCTTCTATTTAAATGGTTTCTCCTGGTTAGGATTAGTACATAATTGTTAATACTTTGGAATTTAAGAGAATTCAACTTTCTTAAATGGAGAATGCTGACTTTCTTTCAGGTGCTTCAAGCACTGGAGTTTCTTGCCTATCTTAATATTCAGAAAAATATTAAGTGTGGGTTCATTTAGTTGGACTCTAACTCCTTTAGGCGATTTCATTTTACTTTTGCTCTCCCTAGATTTTGCCTTTAGGGGAAATGGGAGAGGAGGCAGTTGACATCCTTCATATAATAACCACGTCTTCCTAAAACCCACTCAGGATAATGAGGAGAGGCCTGTTGGGCAAAGGGAGAAAAGCAATGAGGAGATCAAATCAACAGTCTTGTTGCCATGGGAGTAGAAAGAAAAATTAAATCAGTCTCAAAAAATGCTTTTTATTGGGACTGGGGATTTAGCTCAGTGGTGCAGTGGCTGCCTGACAAGCATGAGGTCCTGAGTTTGATTCCCGGTCCCCCAAAAATATGCTTTTTATTATTTTGAAGTATTTTTCAAATCTTAACAAAAGCACATAGGTCATTCCACCTTGAAGTGGAAGGCAGTTTCAGAATGAAGCTTAAGGGCCAGCTAACTTTTTCTGAACATGAAAAAAATATTCAAATCTGAATATAATCTTTTGTTTATTTTTGGTTAATGATGATATAGATGTGTATATATACAGGGTATATAAAAAGGGGAAGAATTTTTCCCTTCAAAATATTAAAATCTATTTTATTTCCCTTATTTTAGTACTCTCTGTATTCCATTCTTTTACATGAGGTTTGCATTAATGCAGTTTTTAAGGTGCATTCCTTTATATTATGTACTTCCATTTTATATAACTGTTCCAAGTCACACTATATAATCACATCATATAAATAACAAATAACCATATAATCCTAAACCAATTCTTATGAGCCAAATTGAGCTTAATACTGTGCTGCGTACATTATAACTCCGAGGATACAGACCTTGACCCAGCCTTCCAGAATTTACAGAAGAAAAATACTAAATGCATTAGATTTGCAAACTGCAAGAAACTTAAAACCAGTTCAGCAAAGGTCAGCAAGGTATTCCCATCATTTACAGGTCAAGAGGGGGTGTAATTAGAGGGAGGAGATAAGGCTGAGTATGTAATTTGGATGGAGATTAGAGACTAGATATGAGATTCTTATGTAGGTAGTGATTGTGCTGGAACAAATTTTACCATTCCAATGGAATATATTTATCTCTTTTACTTAATGGAACTTATTTAGCATATGCTGTATGCACAACCCAAAAGGTATACAGATGAGGTAAGTAACTACCAGATTCATAACTTATGCACCATACATTTAAATTTAGTAAGATGCAGTTAATATATAAGATAGTTACGTCAAGCTTCAGATGTAAAAACACTGAGAGATATTATATCTTGTTGATCTAATAACAGTGAAAAGAAGGATACAGTAAATACCCTAAGTGTAAAAGTAAGAAATACAGAAAATAAAGGTAACAATGACCCATTTCTTTACATGATTTGGTGAGATCAAAATGTGACCCTGAAGAAGGTGAGACTTCACAGAGAAGGAAGAATTGAATGTTCAAAGTCAGGGAAGAAGCGTTTTCCAGATCAAAGAATGGTTGATATACTTTCTTTCTTATTATTAGTCTATGTTTGCAGTACATGATGTTTGCATTCATTGGGTAGAGGTGGTCCGTGTTAATCACACTCTCAATTCCTTTCTTCATCCCCTTTCTCTTCTCTCCTCTCCCACTCCATCTCCTGATCCCCTCCCCACTTGAGAAAAATCTATCTCCTTAATCGCTATCCATCTTCTACTTTACTCTTTATGTACAATTTGAGCTTCTCACATAAAAAAAAAACCATGCAATATTTAAGCATATGTGTCTGACTTATTTCACTTAGCATTACAGATGGATGGATAAGAAAAATGTGTTATTTACATGCAATGGAATACCAGTCTACAATAAAGAAACATAAACTTGTAGAAAAATGGATGGACCTTGGGACAACAGTGGTTGATATTTTCACCTCAGCAATGTTTTAATAAAAGTTTTCAAGTGCAGACCACCTGCTGGATGTTTCACGACAAGAAGGCCGAGCTCTGCCCATTGTGTTTTATATTTCTGAGAGGAGCCTGGAACTAGGTTGTGCTTATCTCCCTGAAGACCTGAGCCTCCCCTTACCTTTTCTTAGTGGCAACCCTGAGGATTGGGAAGTGCCGACTACAGTGCAGTCCCAGGGTAAACCTGAGCAATCCTGTCCCCAGAAACGAAGACTAATTCAGGAGTTGCTCAACAGAACATAGATTGGCAGTTTAATGATCAGAGTTTAATACACAAGTCTGCCTATATTAAAGGAGCAAGCCTTAGCACAGGGCATAAACAGAGCTGAGAGAAAAACAGAATCAGGAAGAAAGGGAGCCACAGATAAACATCACGTGATACCCAGCCTCACTTTGGCATTTTCAATGGGCTAACCGAGTACACAGCTTTATTTGTTGAGGAATTATATCACCTACTATGTATAATCAAAAGTGTCATCTTATTTGTATTTGTGGAAAGCCCCTTGGAGGGTTCCAATTTGTATGAAGAATTAAGCTATATGGTCACAAATATTAAGAGAGAATTTTAACATCTCATCAGAATGTTTAAATATGCAATTATAAACATGACAGATTTCAAACACTGACAGTGAGTCATGATCAGCAATCTGTAGGCCAGGCACATATAACCTAGGTCTCTATCTTCAGATCTGGGAGTAGGTAGTGTCTGAATGATGGGTCAGAGTAAGTCCATATTCCTTGTCTTTGGTGAAACCAAAAATTAACTGCACCTGTCAAGGATGAATACAAGAAGACAGTAGCATTTAAGAAAAAGATTACATGTTATTTGTGTTGAATCTCATGAAAATTTTGGCATTTGACTATTTTTTGTCCTTAAAATGTTTTTGTATAATTCATACTAATAGAAAAAGAGCACAGGGTTGGAATTTCAAAATAACATCTCTGAAAACCATTTATTGTGGAAACTAAAATAGCATTTATATAATATCGGTGGCATCTCTACTAGATAGCATAAATGATTGTTAGTTAAAATATGAACAGAAATCTGGCCATGGTGTTACATGCCTGTAACCCCAGCACTCTGGAAGGCTGAGGCAGGAGGATTGCAAGTTTGAGCCCAGGCTGCAATTTAGCCACATAGTAATACCCTGTTTCAAAATAAAAAATAAAAATACGTATTTTTTAAAAGGTCTTGAGAATATACTAGTGCCAAGGCCTATGTTCAATCCCCTGTTCTGAAAACAAAGAAATGTGAGCAAAAGGCAAAAAATGGTTAGGCTAAAAAATCAAAGACTTAAAATCAAACACTATAGGACAGAATGAGAGAGCATTAAGGCAAGGAAAAGCCAGAGAAAGCATTGCTGGCTTTAAAGTTCTCTTTAAAATAAAAAAAAATAAAATAAAACAGCACCAGCAGTTCCCCTCAGAATGCTCCCCTTTGCTTCAGACACACCTATACCATTCTTGGCAATGTGTCTGTAACTGTAAAAATAAAACAGATAAGTATAACACATATTGGAAAGAGGGACGAAGTAAAATACAGACATGACGTTGTGAAGAATGAAGTTGGTGCTATGGAGTGCTGGTAACCAAAACATCCCAGCACTTTCCCAGTTTTAGCCATAAAAGTTCCATGTCCCAGGATCTATTAATTAATTTTTGGAAAAAATTACCTCCATGTGAAGAAGAAGAAAACATATAAACCATAAAAGAATGGTAGTTCTACCAACTTAAATGTATTTCTCAATGGGAAAATTAATTTACAATTAAGTTGTAGTAACTTAAAATTCTTAATTAATCATAAAAGCATTATGTGTGGTGGTGAAAGAACAAACAAGCACAAAATTTATCAAGTTTTGTGAAAAGAGACTAATGCATAGACGTGTCTTGGCAAATTTTTGAGAAATAAAATAAACAAAAATGCCACAAAACATGCCCACCCAGAAGGAAAAGCTCAGTGCATAAATTGTAGAATGAGCTACAAAGCTAAAATATTGTAGAATTGATTTCATTTAAATTCAAGGATCAGGGGCTGGGGATTTAGCTCAGCGGCAAAGCGCCTGCCTGGCAAGCACAAGGTCATAAGTTCGATTCCTGGTGCCAGAAGAAAAACCAAAATAAATAAATAAATAAATTCAAGGACCACTTAATAATATTAAACCTTGAAGGTTCTGATTGCACATAACATAAGGGAAAGTCCACATAAAATTAGAAGTGAAAACACAGATAGTACAGAAAAGAATATTTTAAACATAAGAGAAAGTGCATACCACTGTTGAAGTTTGAAAATATTTGTATAATAACAGGGTCTGAGAAGGCAAAAACTTTTGGGAAATGTAAAACCAATAATGACAGTGTGAGGTGTTATCAAGACTTGATTGTAAAATATCAACCCCATAAAGTATTTTACGGCTGAGCTTGGTTACACACTCATAGAAAAAGATAATCCGTATTTTACATCAACTATTCAAAACGATCCGATCAATGTCGTATCCAAAGCTGATGAAGATAGCCCTAAACAGGCCAGATCACTTAAGAATACAGGTCCATAAACCCAGAAATCCAACAGAGAGAGGCAACATGGAGCACATGGCTACTCTTGAAACACCTTTTTCTCAGAATCGCCACACCTCTTTCTCTGAAATGAGATACACAGAGCTAAGTGGTAGCTCCTTCTACTCTTTGATCAGATCCCTTTCTTTCTTAGAGTGAGCTACATATCAGGACTGAGACTCGCAATAAATTAGGTTATTTCTTTTGAAATCATTCTAGTGAGGTGTGCATAGTGACTCAGAGTTTGAGGGTGAAAGGTATTTATCACAGGGCCCTAGAATGTACTTCTCTCTCTCTCTCTCTGTAACTTCCTTGAACTTTGGCTATTCATTTGCTAATCCCAGTGCTGCCCTCAAAATCAGGCTTGCACCTTCTCTTCTCTGAATCATGGTGGGCTGACCTCTCTGGACTCTTTCCCAGGCTTCTGTGCGAACGCGCTTTGGAGTTCAAACAATGGCAGCCACTAGTGGAAGGATGGGGAGGAGTGTGGTGGCGAGAAAAGGCTACTTCTCCCTATCTCTGCCCCACTCTTTCCTTGGGTGACATTTTTGACAGTAGCTACATCTCTTCCATGACTCCAGCTCCTACCCTGAGTGTCCACCAGGCTTCTAACTTTGGTGAATTTGATCACTGACATCCGGTCATGCCACTCACTTCCGGTCATTCTTCAAACCAGCAGGATGGTGATAGTCTCTTGCTAGTAATAGCCAAGTTGCCTCAACATCCACTGTTTCATTTTTCACTTTTTCCATTGCCTCTGTAACTAATTTTTTACTGGCGCATCCACTCAGATTCTGAGAGCAACAGGTGAAAATAGATGCAAGATTGTGGAAAATTCTAGAATAATGATATCTTCCAAATGCCATAGGTCTTCTATTATGCACTCTTGAAAGATTACCCTATACATGATTCATTAGCTTGTGTTCTTTCTTCTTACACCTCTAACACTTCAATTTGACATTCTTTGTTAGAGTATTTACAGTAAATAAAAGAGTCCCCAAGTACAAGTCAGCTCTAATTCCTTGCTTTCTATAAAAACATTAACACCCCGCTTACAATACAAAGCTGATGCATTAAATGAGATATTTATAAAAACTTGGAGTAGAATGAATGAGAAGCAGACAGGAGTAAAGATGAGAAGGAAGGAGAGAGTGTTCTAATTTTCTGAGCAATGAATCTGAAACATTTGGGCCTAATGTTACCAAAAGTAGTTCTCACATTTCCTGATAATTTTTGTTTTTGTTTTTTAAAAGGGCCTATATAATACGATGAATATTATTTATGGATTTCTAATCTTGGGTGCCTATTATAAACTCCATGCATTAAGTATGATATTGGGTCAAAAGTATAAGACTCTAAGCCAGGCATGGTGGTGCATTCCTGCAATCCCAACATTTGGGAGGCTAAGGCGGGAGGATCACCTCGAATTTGAAGCCAGGCTGAGCTATCTAGTGAATTCAAGGCCAACCTGAATTACAGTGTGAGAGTGAGACACTGTCTCAAAAAAAAAAGTTATAGACTCCAACTTCAATTAATGTAAGGAAATACATTTGACACATGTTAGCCTCACCTTGCCCATGGAATCAAAGTGTTTCAGTTAGTATCCAACTTGGAAAATGAAACCATGATATTTATTTAGGCACAGGTTAATATCTAGAATGCATTCTTCTTTCTTGGCAGATATGTTTTCATAATTTCTTTGGATTCTTTTGGACCAAGTTCAAATATCCATCAGTCTCTCTCAGTAGTTGCCCTTCACCCTCCCTGTGCTATTTTTCCTATCCAGAATGATCAGAATACTCTCTGTCTCTCTGTCTCTGTCTCTGTCTCTCACTCTGTGTATGTGTGTGTGTGTGTGTATTACTAGAAATTGAGCCTTTGTGCATGCAGAGAAAGTGCTCTACCACTGTGCTATATCCCCACCCTTTGACAAAATTTTACTTTGAGACAGCGTCTAGCTAAATTGCCCAGGCTGGCCTCGAACTTGTCATTCTCTTGCCTCAGCCTTCTGAGTAGCTGAGAGTTCAGCTGGGTGACACCTGAGTACTTTGATATTACCTCTGCTACCAGAATGATTACTTTACAATAAGTACGTTTGCTAGTGCTATGACTAGTAATTTCTTCTGGAGAGGTTAATTTGACCAGGCAGTTTACTCAGTGAGTAATGCATATCATCTTTAGTCTTTAACCCCTCTATATTAAGCACTAATATTTCTATCTTATACATTAGAAAATATAGTCCCAAGACAGGCTAAATCTAACTCAAGGCTATGAAATTTTTATTTCATCCTGTTGCTTCCCACACTTATATTCATTTAAAACTTTATTATGTATTTATTTACTCACTCATTTAGGACTTCATATTTTTTCTGGCTACTTTTGCCTCATTTCCTGCCATTCTCCCTTTGTTCTGCTTTAGTGACACTGATCTATTGATCCATCCTGGAATGGTCAAGCGCATTACCATTTCTGGGCCTTTCCTCATGTTATTCCCACATTCTGGAATGTTCTGTCCCCTTATATCTGCATGGATTGTTCCTTCACAAAGTTCAAATATGCCTCCTCAGTATATCATGTAAGATACTCCAGTAATCCCAAAGTCTCCTGTCATTCCCTGTCACCTCTCTCTGGTTTATTTTCCATCATGGTTTCCCCAGCCCACTTGCTACTACTGGACTTAGTCATTACTCCAAAAAATACTGATCACTTTTTACATAGTATCCACTGTGTTAGACATTAGAGGTAGAACCATATAGAAACATGAAGGGCCTCCCCTCATGGAGATTAAATTCCTCATGGAGAAGTATTGTAACAAAATAAGGCCACTGAGGCTGTGTGAAAAGACAGAATGGAGCCTGAATCCACAAATGTTAAGAAATATCAGCAAAGGATTCAAGTGCAAATAGCTTATCCAGTTGATGATCCTAAAAAACATTAATATGAGAGTAGGAAAGTGATACAGCGAAGAGACCAAAGCCAGGAAAGGGTTATTATTAAGTTACCATAGTGAGCAAATAGAACTTTAACTCCTAAAAAGTACGAGAAGATGAAAAATTCATCTCAGAGCTATTTCATTCGTGGGAAGAGCAGCTGGAGTAACTACGCACCATTATATTAGGAATTTGTTGAAGGTGACTTCCAGGGGCAGGTGAGGAAAAGGTTAATTCCTAGGCATTCCAAGCCTGTTCCACTAGGGAGCTAAGTGGGTTCTGAGGGTAAAAGAGAGCCTTCAGGCGAAGAGTTGCAGGTGCTTGCAGTTAGAAGCCCTTGATTTGGTCATGCATGAAAATGGTGAGTGCCAGAATATACGGGTGGGGTGTTAACTGCATCTGCTGCAGAGTCTGCAAATTGAAGACATACACCATTGGTGTGACAGTAAAACGGCACAGCTGCTTTGGAAAACAGTTGGACATTATCTAGTAAAGTTGAAGATATTTATACATATGACCCTGAAATTCTACTGTCCTTTATATAACCAAGACAAGCTAGCTTGTGTGAGCCAGAATAAATGTTAAAGAATAGTAGCATTGAGCACATTAATGTCATCAGTCCAAACTAGAAGAAAAATGCAAATATCCACGAACAGTAGAATGGAGGAATAAGGTGCAATATATTCACTGAACAAACTAAAATAAAGGAAGAGGATCAACCTGAGAGTGTGAAATAGATATCACTTCATAAACCATAACACAAGGAAGGGAGAAAATCCTAAACATCTTGAATTTAAATTAATTGTGTCTGTACGAGTAACACTGTAAAATATGAGTCAGTAGTTATGAAAAAGTATCATTTTGAGACAAGAGGGAGTTCTTAATGATGAGAAATCAATGTCTAAGCAAAAGTCACTGGAACCCATAAAGACAGGTGGGATATTGCAGAAATCCCACTACCTGAACTAATAGAAATCCTGAAATAGCTTCTTATCACAAAAAGAGAAAGATAAAGAAGTGATATTATGGAAAAAGGGAAACATGAATTTTTAATGACATAAATAATGAAAAATAATTTTGTAAATGAAAATTTTGTAGGTCATTTCATAATGCCAATATTATCCCAACAGTTATAGATAATCAATAATAAACTTATTCCAATAATTATTTATTATCTAAAAATGATTATTATCCAATTAATAGTTATTTCTCAGAAATGTAGAGAATTCCATTTCTCAAAACAAATAGTCACTTTAGGTGTATTATTTTGTTTACTCAAAAAATATCACTGTAGAAGTTTACACATTTCCAATTGAAAAAAAGGAATGAAAAATCAGTCAAATAGAAATAAAAATATTTTCTAAAACATTTTATTGTAAAGTGTTTAAGCCTTTGATACCCTCTCTTTGTCTTTGCTAGGTTATTATAAGACTAGTCAGATATTCATCTCCTCATTTAATCTCAAGTGTAAAAGCATTTTATGTTCAGAGAAAGAGGACTTCCCTGAATCCATAAAGGGGTACTTTTTCCCAAAAGAAATCACGGTTGAATGGAAAGATTTAGTTACTAGACGTTTCATGAAATCACCGTGCATCTGTTTCTGTAGTAAGTCAGTAGCCAAATTCTGAGAGCAAGAGATTCATTTTCTAAAATCAATAGAGATATTTAAATGCCCAGGAGAAACCTCTGTTCCCTAGTGACAGCACTTAGGATCCTTCATCACTTTGCATTCTCTCTTCACAGCAAATCCTTTACTCACTTATGTACTTACAGTCAAAAAGATATTGTTGTGGACAGGGTGTACATCAGCGGCAGAGTGTTTGTCTGGCATAGGTTTCATCGCCTGGGGAAAAAGATGTGTTTCCACTGTAAAAATGATGATAGATTAGATTATAAATAGAACACACCTTAGTTAACTTAATAAGCCTTATCACATATCTCCCTCAAGTGATGAAGAATCATTTTTATAAATTCACTGGGGTATCATTGACATATGATAAACTATATGCATACGATGTATAATCTGGTGAGTTTTAACACACCTATACATCTGTGTAACCATCACCAAATTCCATCATCACCTCTCAAAATTGCATCAAATCCATCTCTTTCTTTACTCTAATTCTCAAATAATCGCTATTATAAAATTTTGTAGAATTTCTTATGAATGGGATTATATAAATGTACTCTTTCATATGGCTGCTTCCTTTCAACATAAGATGCTAAGATTCATCTGTATGGTTTCATATACAACTAGTTTGTTCCTTTTGCTGAATAATATGCTATTCTAGATGAATATCTCAACAATCCTGACTTCTACAAAAATGATCTCATGATGTACTAGGCGAATGAAAGTCTAGCCCTGAAAATTTAAATCTGTTACTTCTGATTAAGACATTTTTATTCAAAGAAAAAAATTAAAAACTTAACAGGACAACAAGTGCCAGGCATACACTAGGTATTCAATAAATACTGAACGAATAAGATTATTCTATCTGAACAACATGCATATTAGGGTCATTAACATGGCATCCTTTAGCCCTTTCAGAAAGCTGGAAGGCCTCCAGATATGTATACCCAACTCATTTATCTCTTTCTTTATAAAGACTTGGCTTTACTAGACAGAACTGATTTAATCAATAGCTAGATAACTCAATTTAATGTAATCACAATAAAATGAAAGCAAAGCCAACCACTACTGGGGTTTGATTTTGTCCATTCCATTCATAAATACTCTTCCCCTGCCATTTGCCTGTCAAGTTCAATTAAATTCCATTCAATGCTGAAATTAAGGACAGAATCTACCAAGGAACACCACCATACCAAGAACTTTGCATGCATTATCTTATTAAGAGAGTGCATTGAGCTCACTTCATCAATATGAGAGTGAATAAATGATTGACTTCATTTATAAAATGCTCGTTTATATGAAATAACTAACAAATATCCATCTTCAAAAGTATATGATCATGATCATTATCATCTAGTGTATCATCTATCACTATATAGTCATATTTTTACAAGCTCAGCAACTTAAAACAACAGATACTTAGTATCTCTCATACAATTTCAGTTGGTTAGAAGCCCTTGCGTCTCTTGTAAGATTACAATCCAGGTGGTGGCTGGGGCTCCATTTCTACTTGAGGTCCCACTGCTTTTAGGCTCACATGGTGGGGGGCAGAATTCAGCTGTGGGCTATCTTGAGGCATCATTTTACTGGCTCCTGGCCAGCAGCTGCCCCCAGTTCCTTGACATGTGGCTTCTCCAATACTGTAGCAGCTTACACTCCATCAAAGCCCAGCAAAAAAGGGAGTCAGCAGGTGGAGTCAGCTAATAACTTGGAACATGATCATGATTAGTCAGCTAATCTAATGTACCAGAATCATAGCAGTGACACACGATCAGGACACATGATCACCTTTGCTGTGTTCTCTTAGGAGCAGATCACAGTTCCCACCACTGGGGGAAAAGAACTGCATATCAACATGAGCATCATGAGCGTTGAGAAATGCAATAATCGGGGCCATCTTGGGGTCTATTTGCCATACTCAGTATGTGTGGCATCTTGTCAACCAGACAGTGCCTCACTGAACATGGAGAAAAGAAATCCACTCAACATAACTGGCTTCTATGAATTATTTTAAAGGCAGAGTGGATCCCTGAAGGACAACTTTCCCAGAGAGCAAGTCTTTTCCCAGCATGATGGCAAATGCCTAGAATCCCAGCACTCCAGAAGACTGAGGCAGGACAATCCCAATTGCAAGCTCAGCATTGGAAACTCAAGTGAATTACAGAGACTTGGTCTCAAAATAGAAAAATAAAAAGTGTTGGTAATATAGTGCAGCGCAAAGACCCTGGGTTCAATCCCCAGTTAAGAGATAATACATAAATAAATGAATGAATGAATGAATGAATAAATAAATAAATAAATAAATAATGAGGTCCTCACAGGATCCCCAAGGGCTGTAGGACTGACTGCAATGTCTTTTATAGTTCATCTTTCATAGTTAAGTGAGGTGCTCTGAGCTGCAGCAGCATTACACTGATTCTCATAATAACCAGCCACTGTAAAGAAGGAAAGAGTTATCAGTACTCATTTTTCCTATGGGAAAAGAGCACCTTAAGAGGATAAAGTGATGTGCTGGAGGTCACACAGCTTCTGAACCTCTGTCAGGGACTGCCCTTGACAGAGGGACTCCTCCAGTCACAGACCTCAACCTCCTGCCCAAGGAAGCCTGCTTCAACCACTCTTCTCAAAGGCCCAGCTCCATTTCCTTAAAATACACGAGCAGGAGTGAAACAACCAAATGAAAGTACAAGAGTCCTTTCAGCTATTCAAATATATGAACTGAGAAAGTATCTGCTTTTCCATTTAGAGAAATTGCCCACAGCAATAGTCCCACGCTTTCTTACCTGCTGGGACTTAATATCGTTTTTATGATGCTATAAAAGTAAAATAGATACAGAAAATGTAAATTAGGTCTAAACATTTTCAAATTGTCAAATCTCTGCAAACCCAGATGAACGTATGCACAGGATATTCCTTATCTCCTGGGTAACATGTGCTGGGTTCTTTACATTTTATTCATTCACTCATCCACTCTTTCACGTGTTCATTTACTCATTTTTATTAGGTCTTTTCAATAATTTCTAATTATTCAATGCATTCCCCTAGCAGACAGTATATTCTATCTGGGGGGGAAGGTCTTTTTTTCCCAGAGGAGAGGTTTTCTCATGTGTAAAATGGGAATGACACATTTAGCAGAGAAATTATAGTGAATTCATAGATAAAAAGTGCATAGCACAGTTTCTAAATGCTATAGCAACACAATAATTCTTATTTTGATTTTTCCTTTCCTTTTAAAAAATCAAGCAAGAAATAAGTTTTTCATAATTGCCCAGTTATTCCTTATTCACTCAGTCTAATTTATATAGGATAAACCAGTTCATGCTATCCTGGATAATTATTAGTGGTGTTTCTTTTTTTTTCTACAAACTGCGTTGATTTCAATGGTAAATGCCTCCCACAAATACGAAATAAGGTAGAGACCTTTCTGCAAATGTGGTCCACACTTAAATTATGTTGGCTCTTTAGGTGGAGTAGTCTGTGGGAAATCAAGACCCAAGTGGTAGAAAGGGGTATTCTCTCATAACCTGCCATGTCTCCAGGTGACAGACAAGTCAATGCCCTCTGGGAATTTCTCCTTGACTTCTGAGAAAGGATGACCCATGGGACAAGGGCAAATGAGACAGGTCAAGGAATCTGGGAAAGGACATCTATTGGTAGAAGACATTATAAGCACTTCTAAAATACTCCATAGCCAGATGTGGTGACCCAGACCTGTAATCCGAGCATACTGGGAGGCTGAGACAGGAGGATCACAAGTTTGAGTCCAAGCTGGGCAATTTATTGACTTTGAAAGACCCTGTCTTCAAATCCAAAATAAGAAATGGTACTATTCTACCATAAAGAAAGATAAACATGAGTCATTATAGAAAAATGAATGCACCTTGAGACCATAATGGTAAGTGAAATAAATCAGACACATGAGTTTCTCTTACCTGAAAAATGCACTCTACTGCTGGTGGGAGTGTAGACTGGTGCAATAGCTGTGGAAATCAGTGTGGAGATTTCTCACAAAACTAGGATTAGAGGGCCCACTTAACCCAGCTACTCCCCTTCTGGGTATTTTTCCAGAAAAAGTGAAAACTTCATCCCACCATGATAAATGTGCAACCATGTTCATAGCAGCACAATTTGTCAGAGCTAAATCTTGGAAACAACCCAAATTCCCATCAGCTGAGGAGTGGATAAAAAGATGTGGTATTTTTATACAATGGAGTATTACTCAGCTATAAAAAAGATAAACTTCAGGCTTTTATAGGTAAATGGATGCAACTAGAGACCATACTCATCAGTGAAATAAATCAGACCCACATGTGTAAACATCACATTATCTCCCTAGTGTAAGAATCTGAAAGAGTAAATAAAATCCAGAAGGTACAATAAATATTGTGAAAAGGAAAGAAATTGTTCAAAGGGCAGGAACAACTGGGATGAGGGAAAGAAGAAAAGAAAGAAGGAAAAAAATATATGTATGTATATACAACGATAGCTGGAATAATTGTACTGCTTGCTGATGTCTATTGGTTTATTGAAAGGAACAGTTAGTGCTTAAATTTTCTGACCAATTTTGCACGCTTACACCCGCTAATCTGAATAACTAGTTTGAAGACAACAATATGCAGCATAACAACCATTGTTGAATCCCTACCATTTTGTTTAGTGAAGCTCTGTATCATTTCTAATGTTTTTAATATTTTCTAAAATTATTTTTTATTCTCTTTACTTGTTTGATCAATCCTGCATTCTTACACCTGGTAATCTGAGCAACTTCGTTGACGATAACAATATGTAATTTAACAACCGTTGTTAATTTCCTATCACGTTGTTTTAAAATTCTGTATGTTTTTATGGTTTTTGTGCTCTTTTATTTTTGTCTTTGTTGATATTTTGTTATTGTTTTTTTTTTCCTCTTTAAAATAGAGATCCAAATTATAAATAAAGAGCAAAGTAAAAGATGGGAAGTGGGGAGATGGTTCTTTTTCAGATGGGAGGGGGATCAAGAGATGGGTGGAGGGGAAGAGAAGGAAAGAAAATGAAAAAAGGAATCCAGACATGTCGTGTGCCTGTCTCAACTCCACACAAGGAGTGTACACACTGTGTGCTGCAAACGTGTACTAATAAAAAAGGTTTTATGAAAAGCACTGGTCATGTAGCCGGTGTGAAAGGCCTGCGTTCGGCCCCAGGAAGGGGGGAGGGGAGACAAACTTTCATCTTACACCTTACTTCTGTCTTTTCCATCCACTAAATGGTCTATCTAGGGCCATTATTAGTAATGACTGGCTATCTACACCTGGCTATAAAGTGGATGTTAATTAAAGATTAATGGGCCCTTATTTTATATTCTTTTGGCATCTACTTCAATAATTTTTGAAGTTTACACCAATAAATTGATAATATGACCAAAGGCTATTGAAATAAGGACAAAAGCAATTATACTTGGGTTTACAGGGGCAAACTCCAACTTCTAGGCAAGAGAGGGAGTAGTGATCCATCCAAGAAGGAAAACAATGATTTAGGTCAAAGTTTAAAAGTTCACATCTTGAACAAGAGGGCTAGGACATATCTACTCACCTTGGACTTACAAAATCACAATCACAGGACATAGAAACCCAGACACTTATCCAGCATATTGCCCACCAGAGGCCCTTCATCGAAGTGTATCTGTCTTGTTGTGCACTAGGACCCGGGTGGGTAGAAGGCTTACAGCCTTAGGGCTTACTTTTTCTTCCTTGCTCTGTCCTCTCCTTTTCCTTCCCATTTTCTTTTTCTTTTCCTTCCCTTCCTTTTTCCTTTGCTTTCTTCTCTTCTTTTCCTTTTCTTTCCTTTTGGTCTTAAGGAAGGGCTCAGTCCAACACAGGATCCTAGAGGACCAAGGAAATCTGCACTCATATTAATGTATAGCAAAACTTGAAGCAAGTCCCAAATTCAGGCAATCTCATCACATTGAGCTCCCCATCAGACTCCAAATAAGCATTTGAGTGACTCTTTAAAATCTTTCCCCAGTGGGAAGGATTCTAGATTAATAACATTCTACTATTTTAAGGCACGTGTGAAGGCTGAGCAGATGGGTGATAGGAGGGTCAGTTGATTGTCATTTATTCCCTAATTAAAAGTATTCCATCAGTTAAGTAAGCCTTCTTTCTCCTTTGTGATGATAATAAAGAAAGTTTATAAAAACCTGAGTGAACCCAAAAGGACTGCAGAAACCCCACACTAAAATCGCCAAAGTGCAATTCAAGGGCTTCGTGATGTGTGCCCCGTGAACAGTAAAGTTTTAAATAATAAGCAAAAGACTATTGACTGCACAGGGAAGGTGGCATTTGAAAACTAGACAACTTCCAATCAGGGCAATTTAACTCGGTAAATCTTGCAGAAATGGTAGATCATCTACTTTATGACCAACCGCTTCAACTCATAAGTTTGTGATTCCTGGACATTTAGGGGATTATAAGAGAACTATGTGATGCTTTCTATGTAATATGACCCTTAGGATGAGTGGAGTTGTTATCCCAATTTGTAGATGAGCCAAGTAGAACTCAAATAGTCAAAATAACTTGCTTACAGCGGATAGCTCCTGAATGAAAGAGACAGAATTTGAACTCATGTAATCCAGTTCCAAAGTGCGTGCCGTTCACCCCAACAATATATTCTGCACATACATCTGTTCTATGCGGAGTCAATGGTAGACAATGTGTTGTGTTCTTCAAGGGTTTGCTGAGGAACTTTCAAGGAACTTCAAGGGTTACTTTCCTTTATGCTTCTGACTGTATGACCTGGATCCTGAAAGGCTGACCTTTTGAAACTGGGTCCCCAGGACACTCAGTAGACAGATGAATGAAGAGAACCCATGTTTCAGAGCTGAGAAAGACAGCTGAATATGAAATTTTAAATAACATTTGTGATAGTCTTTCATTCAATTACGTTACCAGTAGATTATTGAGTGCTTACTATGGACACACAAAGAGAGAAGAATTAAAAGTTTGAGTATAGACAATCCCTACTTTGAGATGACTTGATATATGTCGTCAGTGCCTTTTCCAATTTTTTTTCTCCTTTTTAGACAGTGTTTCACTATGCAGTTCAGGCTGGCCTTGCACTCATACTTTGTAGCCCAGGTTGGCCTCAAATTTGCAAAGATCCTCCTGCCTCAGCTGCCCAAGCACTAAGATTACAGGTGTGTGTCACCACACTCAGCCCCTTTCCCAGTTTTTTAAAACAATCTCTCAGCTATACTTTGAACACACTGGTAGAAAGATTTGAAAAGATAATTTCCAATTCTTGCTAGATCAGAAAACAATCTCTGAAATGGGTATCTATTTAATTGATGACTGTTCCTTTATAATTTTCTTTTCAATTCTTCATTTTCTTGAGTTTTGACCTAAATCTCTGAAAGGAACAAATGTTTAATTATCTTAGATATAAAATTCAACCAAGCTGGAGACTTTCAAAGTACCAGTTCTTCGTCGTTTCCACCCACAACTTAACACAATTAGTACACTTGAAGAGACCCACAGACTTGAATTATAATCAATTTGGGCTGAGTTTCAAGGTCTTAGTGCATTCTGAAGCCAGGCTCCACTAGCCTAGTCTCAGGTCAGATTACAAAGCTTCACAATGCTCCAGTTCCTAAGACCACACACACACCCCACCCCCACCCCACGCAAATAGCTGGGGAGAAACATCAGCTCTGGAGAGGTGAGATCGCATTCCTCCCCCAGAGAACCAGCTCCTCTGAGCCACCCCGGATTTACAAGGGAAGAGGGCAGGAATGCAGCAGCAAGGGGAATTTACACTGCCCCTTGTAGTTAACATATTGACCTTAGCCTTGTGGTCAGATATAGAATGCAGGGGCTCCTCCAATCCACAACTTGCGACTCAACTAAATTTTCATTTTATGAAGATGATAGCAACCTCAATGAGAAACTGTATGGTTCCGATGCATCAATCAGATTGTGAACAATTAGTTGTAATTGGTACCTTTCTCCAAAGAGGTGCATTCTTTACCTGCAGTCAAGGGCTACTCAGGGAGGTGTAAAATTCTTTCTTGACTTTGAAAACATCAAAGCAATTCCTCCTAATCTGAGCTTTATGGCCAATCTCAAACTGGTGGTGAAAGCTTTAAAACCAATAAAGCATTGAGAAATATATTTTAAATAAGAAGTGAAACTCCATGTATATTTTCTAAAAGAACAGATGGTGATGTTGAATAAGAAATCTATATATATTTCATTTGTAGGGTGCAATTCCCAAATGCTTAATGATCCCCAAGAAATACCAAACCTGCAAGCAAGACTGGAATGGTGATTTGGTAGGCATTTCACAAAGAGACCATGGCAATAGCTATGTTAACACAGCATTTCAACCATCAAACTTCAAGGAGTTAATTTGTACAGATAATTAAACATTAGTAAATTGGTGGTGATGACTTATCCCTTGCAGCTGGGGGTAGGGACGGTGGGGAGAGTAACTTATGATTCTTTTATATAACCAGACACAAAATTAAGACTGTTTAAAAAATAATAGGAGAAAAGGCACACATCTTTAAAGGTACAGTATACAATTGAGAAGAATAAAAGTGATAAGTTGCAGTCATTTCAGTGGCAGAAAGCGGAGTGGAGAAGTTGGCACGTGCCCTGGGCCTCAGATCAAGGATTTAGACTCACGGGAGTTTCTGGACAGGACCTAAATATTCCTCAACTACACTGAGCCTGGCAATTTGCATGTGTAAATGAAGAACTTGGATTAGAGAGATCTCAAGGGCTTCTATTTCAGAGAGACTGATGTTAGGGTGTTAGAAGGCACTATAGGAACCTTGCAAAATGCCAAGTTTTCTGCAGGATCTCTTCCTTGCACTGCCAGAAGCAAGATATGAAATTGAATGTTTCTATTTTTATGCTAAAATGGAAACAGAGGTGGGAAGGATACAAGGAATCCATCACGCAAGAGAAATAGTTCTTGTTTTAAATTTCAAACCCAATAGAAATTCTAGCCCTCTAAGGATATTATGAGGCTGTAACCTTAGCCCTCTACTTACCTGACCTTTAGCAGCAGGGAGCAGGCAGCAGCAAATAGGGCTTGGAAGTCTACTTCCTAAATCAGTCTCATTCCCTCCAACTTCTGCCCTTTCTGTGAATTATTACACCACCTGGCACCAGGAATATTATTGACTCTGGAGCAGAGAGCTTAATTTTGCAATAAATTTTACAGATTGCTAACTGGAAAACAAGAACAAAAATGAACTACTAGGTAGTTGAAACCACTGACTCTTGCTGCTCCTTCCTGCCCCTGGGTAATTTATGGCAGCAGAGCTGGGCTCCCACACTGCGGCTGCCACTTTGGCGTGGCTGTTCTGCTCACCGCGCAGGGGGCAGCCGGCCAAGGAGGAAGCCATGCTGCCCGCTCTGTGGATTTCAAGCCACACTGCGCATGCTGGAGTTCCCACAGCCGCCCCTGCAGCCCCTACTCCCGGGATCTCAGAGGTAAGAGTTCGAGGGAAAGTGAGGGCATAGTCATGATATCTGATGGAAAGAGAGGAGAGGGAAAACACGCTCTGTAATAGATTCATTCCATCTCTGCTTTGCTTTTCAGTTCACCGGTATGTATGGAATTTAATTCCATCTCTTCCGTGCATTTCTGTTTAAGGTATATTTGTGGGGCACTGGCCACATGAGCATTGAGCTACTGCTCTGGAGCTGAAAAGATGTGTAAGTCATGACAGCTGATTGTATGAATTCCTTTGGGGGGGGGCAGTACCAGGAATTGGACTCAGGCAGTGCTTGCCAGGCAGGCGCTGTGCCACTGAGCTATACCCCTGGCCCTATGTCAGTTCTTGATGTGGAGAAAACCACTCCAGAACATTGCCCATGAATTCAGCTATTTGTCTAAGCTAAAGTCTGACTTTAGGATGATTTGGCCCTGAGCCAAGTAGCCTCCCTCCCTCCAACAGGTTAGTCCAGACAAGTCTGCTGGTGGTAGCAGGAGTTCAACAAAATCAAAAGACTCAAGGACTTTCAAGCCTCACTGAAATCAGCCTTGGTGCTATTCCAGTGGTCAAAATATGACCCATAGGAAAGCCAGTACAGGAGGCCACTACCAAAGGGAGCAAATACGGAGAGATACAAAAGTGTGAAGTCCTTTGTGCAAAGCCAAGCACTGTGAGTGAAGTACAGCCCAGCAGTGACAGAGGTTGGAATCACAGCAACAAAGAAATAATGGAGAAGCAGCTCCTAGGGCTTGGCTGGGTGGGCACTTGAAGCAGGAACTTTTGCCTATAAACTGGGTTTTGAAGGGTGAGTGGGAGAATACCAGGGGTTCTGCATGGAGGGGTGGTGTAGGGCCAGGGAAGTAGGTGTTCATCACGTGGAACAACATGCCTGAGGGACAGTGTGACCATGTTACCATGGTGATCTTCTGGGACACTGCCTCTTTCCTTTCCACGCCACTGCAGGACTTGTCCTCCTTTTTTCCTCTCCTTCTTCCTTTAGATCTTTTGACTTTGACTTTTTTTTTTTTTTTTTGTTTTTTCTCCGGTACCGGGAACCGAACTCACGACCTCGCGCTTGCCAGACAGGCGCTTTGCCGCTGAGCTAAATCCCCAGCCCCTTGACTTTGACTTCTTTTAGGTATTTATGATCCTAGTCAGTTGCTGCCATCCAGGGCCCACCTACCGAATAAACCTCTCTTTCTTTCTCATCATCACCTCGAACCCTGGTTTATACTTCTCCATGCCTCCTGGGTAGTTTCCTGCGGCCACATCCCAAGGACACTTGACATCCATTATCCTTCCCACCTTCTGGTTTAGCTCCCAGAGGTCCCACTTGCAATTATTAGCACCAACGTCTGCTGTGTCACCCAGCCAAGAACAAGAGCCCTGTTTGTCTCTCCCCTTCCTTTTCTCACTGTATTTCCCAGCCCCAGGTCCTGCTGCCTTTGACCCATAAGCAGTCTCCAGTTCGCTCCCCTCCTTTTTATGACTGCACCCCCAACTTTTTCACCACAATCTTCATCATCTGAAATGACCACAGCAGCCCCAACTGTTTTTCCCTTCGCAAATCCAGCACGCACCCAACTTCCAGTATCACTTATCTAAAATGCAAATTCAGGTCTACAAATCTTTTGCCTAAAGTCTTTTGTGCTTCCTCACTAGCTATTGCACCTTCACAAGATCCAGGGCACCCTCAGGAAATTGCTCCATGGATCTCAATGTTCTTTTCTCCTATTCTCAAAATACACCTTATACTGTGGGAAGGAAATTCTTGTTCAGGAAGTCATGCTGGGTTTATTACAGGTCTCCTTGCTCATGGGAGTTTGATATCTCCTACCCTCTCTGCCTCCATGTCCACTTTTTTCATGTTATGTTTCTTCATTAAGATATTGCATCTTCATAGCTGCTAGTTTACATATTTAAAAATTATTCATTTGGAAATAGAAAATTTTACTTTGGAGTACTGGTTGGGATGATATCAGTCATCATAGATCACACAGAAGCACATGCTTTGCTTTTCTCAGAACTGTGAAGCAAAGCCAAGTGCAGAATAATTTTCATAACTGAGAAGAAGACAAGTTCAAAGCACTAAATCATAGAAAGAAAAAATTTTTCCCCTGTAAATCTTGCCACATAAGATTTATAACAAGAGAGTTTATGGTAAGCATAAGTGGCCTCCATATTTACATCTGCCAGATAAACATAAATGTATTTCAGAGAAGAAAACCCGAGAGATCTGAATGATAGACTTATTGATCAAATTGTGCATTTTTGTTTGAATATTTTACAATGTAATATGGAAGCTCCATTTTTATGCAATCAGTGATTTTTCCTTAAATCTATTAGGAGGAAGTAAGGGCCTAAGAAATATTGCCTAAGTTAAATTTTGGGAAATCCAAACATCTATTCAATTTGACTTATTCATTCTTTTTTAGACCTGTGTTGTTACTTAGGAAACGCTGACTGGTGACATTTTTTTCTCAAGTTAGTCTTCACTGGGAAAATTATTTAAGCCATAGTCTAGAACAGCACTGTCAGGTCATCAGGTACTAGCCACACATGCCTATTTACATTTCAGTGAAAATAAAATAAAATATACCATGAAATTCTTTCATACCACCAACTAAATTTCCCAGGTTCCCATAGCCACACATGATCAGTGGCTCCTATATTAGTGTAGATATGGAACATCTCCATCCTGGGAGAATTTGTAGCAGGCAGCTCTTCCCTCAGAGATATGGAGCAGGCAATGAAGACAATGGATCGCTGCTTCTGTCTCTACCCCAAGCATACACAAGTACATGATCTCTTTAAGTTACCTACTAAATTTTTGAGCAATAAGGTTATAAATCTTCTTAGAGCCACTGAGGTGTGGGAGAAGATAGGCTGTTAGCTAGAGGTTTTGACCCTATTACAGGAAATGGGAGTCACTGCCTGCCACATCTGGAAAACAAATTGGTCTTCGGTACACTTTTTGATTCCACATAAAAACCTCTTTCATTGCTGCGCATTTAGTAAATTGAAGAAATAATGCCCCAATGCACTACCAGTCCCCTCTAAAATATTCTTGTATCCATGATTATGGTTATCAGTATTAATAAATATTCTGGTATAACTTAATTCACCAGGAGGAAGAGTAGAATAAGCAAAGAGCTTTCTGAAATAAAATATTCAAGTCTTCCCAGTGACTGACATGACCTGCACATAGGTTACCCTTGGGTTTCAAGATTTTAAAATACTCAGAATTCATTGAGGGCCAAGGATATAATAGCTCAGTGGCACAGTGCCTGCCTGGCAAGTGCAAAGTCCTGAGTTCGATTCCTGGCACCAAAAAAGAAAAAACTCAAACAAGAATCCATTGATTCATAACATTGATTCAATGTCTAAGTATACAATTATTTTTAACAAAGAAAGAAAGTATAACCATTGCTTCAAATGATTGCAAGCAATATAAATAAAAGTATGTGTACATATGTGTATATGATGTATGTGCTTCAAATGTTTAAACAATGCCTCTAATAAATGTGTTGTAGAACCCAAAAAACTACCCATATATTTCAGTCTCTCAACAGCCCATTTCAGTTCAAAATCTCATTTTCTCCTTAAATTTCTTACTTCTTCAATTTATTTCACTGGGAATCTCCCTATATTTTTGCCTTTAATTTGAATTCAAGTGTTTGAGTTTCTGAGCCCATGAAGAATGATTACGCATTATTCTCACACAGTATGATTGAAATTATTCTTCTTTGGAAAGGTACCAGTGCTCTAGCTGTGCAGATGAAGAGGTCACTGTCCCAGCTACTTGTGACAGTTTGTGCTGTAGGGTGGTGCATCTCTACCCCGGCCAAGAGCACTGCAAGTCCTTATAGGACTCAGAAACACAGCCATGGCAGAGGAGAGGACAAGCCAGAGAACCTGCAGCTGCAACTAGGGATTCATGAATATCCACTGCCAGGCACTCTTTGCCAAGGTGCCCAGCAAAACTGTCCAGTGCCCAAGCTTGTGCTGTAGCGATCAGCAACAGGAACGGCTCCAACTGCAGAAGCCAACTCACATCCAGCTATACTCAACCCAGACTTCCTAACGGTATCACATCATAAAACCATCGCCCATCTGGCACACATTTCAGGCCAAGTTGGCAGTATTTGATATGAAAAAGAAACCAAGGACTGAATTAGTATCCCACAAGGTTGTTTTTGCAAGTCATAGACATAGTGCAGAGGCATGTGGAGCACAGGCCACAAGACGCCCACGAACCTTTCCTTAAATGAAAGCTGGCCTGCCCAGGGCAATGAACTCCTGGAAAAAGCGAGCCAGCAAACAAACAAAAAACTCACAAAAACAACAACCCAAACCCTCTACTTTGTTGCCTTAACTTTTTCTTCTCCCAACAAAGATCTCCTTACCTGGGGATTTTTTTGTTGCTGCTGTTGTTGGTTTTTATTTATTTATTTTTGGTTTATGTGGAGCAGTACCTGGACTATTCTTCAAATGGAAACCTAAATTAGGAAAAGGATCTATCCCCTTCCCTAACCTGTAATTTCAAGTCACTTTTATGGCCGGCTTCCAGGGTCAGCAAGGTCTCATTTCTGCAAGTCTGGAATGTCTCGGGGAAACCCAGCTTTCAGAACGCATTGCTGTGAACCAGAATACAAACTGATCATTCACAAGGAGGATTCTAGCAGCATTCCTACTCTAGAGTGTTGCGTTCTAGAAAACTAAGTGATTGGAAAGTTGCTTTGGAGGCAGGACACAAGAAGGAATTGCGGCAACGAGTACAAATAATTTTGAACAATATCTAATTAATTGCAGTGTCATTAATACACCATGACACGACTATGCTATAGTAACTAGAGTTATTGAAGTTAAGCTATTTTTGAAATCAAATTCATGTGGTGTAGTATGAGAATAAGGTGAAATATTTATAGTCAGAGCTTTCCTGGAAAAGCAGAGATGCATGTGCTTCTTTGAAAGCAAACAAAGAAAACCCAGAATTATTAAAAACAAAATAGGGATGAATTTTTAGCAGTTTTGCAAGTAGGAAAGGTCATTCTAAGTCAGACTGAGAATACAGAAGTCTTAAATGAAAACCATGTTAAATCTGATAGCTATGAAAAAATGAAGAAAATCTAATTGCAGAAAAGGAAAAAGAGATTCCTCTATGCAGGCAATGACAGTCTAAAAATTACTTTTACCATATTAACTCCCCACTATCTTTCAGTACTTTAAAACATATGACAAAGAGCAAATTTCTGGAACTTGTACACAGTGCATCCACAAGTCAATGGGAATAAATCCATTGTCTATTAAAAAATTAAAAAGATAACTTTTTCAGAATCCAGAAAAGCAAATAAACCCATAAAAAGATGCTGGGAAAGGAGGAATAGGGGCTGGGCATTTAACTCAGTGGCACAGCACCTGCCTGGCAAGCTCAAGGTCGTGAGTTTGATTCCCGGTACCAGAAAAAAAATAAAAAAATAAAAAATAAAAATTTTTTTAAAAAAAGATGCTGGGAAAACCCCTACACTTAAAATGTCCATCAAAATAAAGAAATAAAAATAAAATTTTCCACCTGAAGGAGTGGCAAAAGCTGCAACAGTGCTGAGGCGAACTGTGTAGGCATTTTGGAGGGTAAATTGGCAAAGATGAGATTAAAATTGTATGTTGTCTTCAATCTAGAGATTTTCCTACTAAGAATTTAGCATACAAAAAGTCACACAAGTATCCCAAGAATGTATGTGTTTATCATGGCACATAATAACAGAACATTCTAAGCAGACTGAATGTCCAACAATGCAGAACTGACTAGACAGATTTCTGTAAGAGGGTTCTACTGCATGACCCAGAAAACAAACCACATCTATGTCCCGAGATATTAGATCAAACTGACAAAGCAGCAATTTTATATGGCTCCACCTAGTAGAAAGATGACCTAAGTTTATTATGGGAAGGGAGGGAGTGGTAAGATCTACTATTATAGAAAGATGTAAGTTACCCTTTACAGTAAGGAATTATATGTATACTTTCAAAGAGTATGTACACAGGCACGTATGAATATTCTCTTCCACAGAAGTATGTAAGTAATAGTTAATAATGACTATGAGGTGAGGGGTTCAGAAAGTGGACATAATTGCTATTTATCCTGTACCTCTCTATGGAGTTTGATTTTTTTTAAGCATTTGCACACAACACATTTACAGTATACAACAAATATAAAAAGCCCCTAGTAACCTTGTTCAAATTGTGTTCAGTGAGAAGGAATTAAAGCAGACTTCAGCTTGAAAGTGCTGTTTTCTGGCTAAATGGCAGGGCCACAAAAGACACTCATTACCATCCCCTTCCAACTCAATGGAAGGGGTAAATTTGGTCCTCAAGCATAAACAGTAATTATCCATGCATTTCCCTTGCAACTTCTTTATAAAGATTTCAGGAGAATGAATTACAGAGCATTGAGTCTCATGTAGCAGTATTTGACCAGTGCAGGTGGGCTACTGTGCCATCCTTGATCCAGGTGGTAGAGATCTACAAAAGCCACACAACCAGGGCACATATCATATGATTTTGAAAACTGGCAAAATACAGAATTTACCAAAGAAGGCAAAAAGTTGAGGTATCAAAGTTCATTCTGTATCAGGAGAAAGATATCTTTACCCTTGCAAAAGAAGCATCATGATACCAAGAGCAGACCTTCTCATTTGAAAATGTACTACTCATACTGAGGCTTCTCTTTCATCTTTTAAGAATGTTTCAAAACTTTCATTTAAAAATAAGTTTAGGCCGGGGATATAACTCAGCGGCACAAGTGCCTGCCTGGCAAGTGCAAAGTCCTGAGTTTGGTTCCAGTATCAAATAAATAAATAAGTTTGAACTTGTAGAAAACTTGTAAGTTGAAGCCAGGCTTGATGGCAGAAGCAAAAAAAAATCTATATATATGATCTCTACCCAGGTTACATATTGTAAGCATTTTGTCCCATTTGTTTACCATTTTGCTTTTTTATATACATATGCACTTTTCCCTAAAACATGAACATGAGTTGCATATGTTGTGGCCCATTACTCTTAAACACTTTAGTATGAATTTACTAGAGGTAAAAATATTCTTGCAAAACCATAGTCCATTATTGACGTCTAAACAGTCAATACTTCTTCCTTTTCTGCCATCTAAATTCTACTGGGCCAACTGATCCAGTAGAGTATATTTTTGTGTCTAGCTCAGGATGCAGTCTGGGATTGCGCACTGTTCTTGTTGTCAGGTGTCCAGTGGTGTTTAATAGCCGGGGCTCTGGTGGTACCTCTTCCTAACATTTGTTGTTTCAGTGGCCAGAAGCACTCCCATGATAACCAGCTTTAAGCCACCAAAGTGATACAATGAAACATGCAGTTGGAAAGAAATGAGCACAATCAGCTCCCACAAACCAGTATAAGCTGACTGTGAGCCTCAGTTTGCTCTAATCTGGATTAGTTCCCTACTTTCCTCTGTCTTTTAGGACACTGATGTTTCTTAAGACTATTGTCCTTTTTAAAAATTGAGTGTTCCCATTGACAGGTGTCTGATATTTTTGCCCATATTTACATTCAGGTTATACTTGCCCAGCTGGAATGCTGTATCTAATCTTTCTATGAGAAATATTACCTTTCATAAAATTAAAAAAAAAAAGTATTACCTTTCAAACCTCAGGCAAGTAATGTCCCTTTGCCTCATAATTATGATATAACTTTTGATCTTTGTGTCGGTATATTAACTGACTTCTCTACTTCCTATTTACTATTTTGCTCCATATCTAAGAAGGATATACCTTAGAACCATGCTAATATTCTCCTCTTCACAAATTTCTTCCTATAACTTTTGGGTTTGAACATTGAAATAAAGATCTCAGAATTCAAAATATTTAAAAATCAGTATCATAGTACTTAAAGAGTAAACACTGGTAAAGTTCTACTGTTACAGAAAACAGACCAAGCATGGGAAGAAACGGCACCGAGGAGGTTTAGGAGTTAGTTTATTACACCTGTGGGCTTCTGACTAGGATCTCTCCTAAAAAGTCAGAGCCCTGCCTGGCGGGGGCGGGGATGGGGGTGGGGTTTTGGGGCTTTTAAAGGCAGCAGGGAGGTACATAGGCAGATTTGGCCATAGGATTGGAGGGTTGGGTGACATCCTGGGTTGCTGAAAGAGTGAACATCTCAAGTTACAAGGTAAGGCTGTCAGTTATACAAAGTATAGATTATACAAAGGAAGAAATGCCCTGTTACATTTTCAGTTATATTGTAAGGCCATCAGTTATACAAAGGCAGTAGAGATAAGGGTTACACAAAGGAAGAAATGTTCTGTTACTGGGCCTGCTAAACATGTCCAGTTGGTCTCTGTAACTTAGCAGTGGTATAGTGAGTGAGTCTTTCTCATGCTTCTGGTCTTTCTGACTTTTACTTCTCTTCTGCTTTCAACCAGAGAAAGTTCTCTGCTTTGAAGGGCTTATGTGATTAGATTAGGTCTACCCAGATAACTCTAGATAATCCTTCTGTTTTAAAAGTCTCTAAACTTCTCTATATCTGCAAAGAGTCTTTGGCCTTATAATGTAACATGCATACAGAATGCAGGGATCCTGATGGCCATGGAGGTATTCAGTGGCCATTCTGCCTACCATAGATGTATCCAGAATAGAAATATTACATTTTTTCACAAGAAAAAGACACACCAATCAGATTGCTTTAAGGGCTAAAACATTTAAATCTTTTGAGACAAATCTTGAATGAGTAAGCATATGGAAACATCACCAAAGTCATCCACCCTCAGAGAAATAAAAATTAAAACTCCAATGAGATACCACTTTACATCAACTATAATGGTTTTAAAAGTGTTGGCAAGAATGTAGAATAACTGGAATTCTCATATTCTCCTGGTTAGAATGTAAAATAATGCAATCGCTTTGCAAAACAGTTTGGCAGGTTCTTATAATGTTAAACATATTTATCATGTGACCTAGTAATTCCACCCTCCGGGTATTTAACCTAGAAGAGATGAAAGCATATGTCTACAGAAAAAGGCTTGTATGTACATGTTTGTAGAAAAATTACTCAAAGTACTCAAGACCTGGAAAAAATCCAAACGTCGATCCACAAGTGAAAGAAGAAACAGACTGTGGTAAATCAACACATTTCTACTTAGCCATAAGAAAGGAATGAACTGCAGATACACGAGACTTAAATGAATCTCAGAAACTTTGTGTTTTCTGAAAAGACCCAGACTAGAAAAATATTATGCTATATTTATTTAATTTAAATAAAGTCTAAGAACAGAGAAAACAAATTTTTAGTAATAGAAGTTAGATGAGGGTTGAATGGAAGTTGTTCACAAGAGAACTCTCTGGATATGGAAATGTCCTCATCTTCTCTGAGGGGGAGTGTTACATGTATTTGTCAACATGCGTTAAACACTAAAATTGAGTCCTCTGTATTTTACTCAAAGAATACTTCAATACAGTTGATCTAAAGAAAAAGAATAACAGAGAAGTAACAGCCAAATTGGAGAGTAAGGTTAAGATCAAGCTCTTTTATTGTTCAATATTTTATAGATATAATAATCTTTTGCCTGTTTGTCAGCTTTGAGAGACATATGTGAGATCTCTTTTTATGATTGTGAGTTTTCCATTTTTTTCCACTAATTACATATATCTATGTATACATATATATATATATTTGTGTTCATATATCTGAATTCTTAGCTAAAATAAGTTCCTGTTTAATATATGCAATATTGATTACATTATTTGCTATTCTCCTGTTTTAACTTATTAATGTTTTGTCATAAATTATTTTTTCAGATAATTTAGCAAGTTTGATATTTATTTTACAGTTTTCTTGTGGTTGCTTTTTGATCTCTTTTTTCCAAATAATTCCATTATCTTGTTTCAGGTTTATGTTTTATATATTACCTTGTTATTTTTAATTTTTTATGTTTAAGTATTCAACTTAATAAATTTTATGGGATAGTTTAATTTTCTTGCATTTATTGTGGATATGTATTTCCTTCATTAGTCAAAAAGGATATCACAATTTAATGTACTCAGACTTCAAAATTTGGGGAAGACCTAAGATTAGCCTTAATATAAGATCTTTCTGGAACATTGCAAGCAATGAACTATTTCTTCCTTTCTTTCTTTCTTTAACAAATATTAATCATAAACCTATGAATGTTCTGGCCTCTTAGAAATTATTTTCTAATGGGAGAAACAAAAAAAAGTGAATACATAAATAAATCCAAACATTTACATATAGGTAGTGAGCTCAGAGATAGGATGGAGAAAATTTGGTGAAAAATCCTCAAAAATATTCTGGGAAGAATGAAAATCAAAAGTGAATGCAGTAAGAAAGTTGTGGCAAAAACAATATATATATATATATACACACACACACATATATATTGCATATAAGAATACATAGAGAAATATATATATATGAAATATATATACAGAGTCTGCCAAAAAATGTCTACATCAGGAAAAGAAAAACTCATAGAAATATTTTAATACTAAATTTATTGAGACATCATGAGACTAATACTTTGGCCTCTACAATTACAAGAGATGCTAAAAATGATGGCATTAGCTTCCAGACACTTATTAACACAGCAAACTGCTGAAGTGTATAAAAACTATTTTGGCAAATTGTATATAAATTGCTTACGATGTGTATAATGTATATAAATTACTTACAATGTGTATATGTATAAGCATATGTATATGTATGCTATCAATGAATAACTTGGAATAGAAAGGCATTTTAAAGGCATTGTGCTTCAACCCCCTCATTTTACTGAAGAAGTTGAGATCCTGAGAGGTGCGACCTGCCACATCACATGGGACTCTCCAGCAATCTTTCTGATCTACACATTGGCAATTGGGACAAAGAACATACTATTTCTACAAACCCACTGTTTAAGTACTTAATGCTAACTCCCTAGAGAGCAAACTTTGCCTTTATTTTATAAACTGGTCATTTGATAGCAGCTTATGCAAGTGAATAACCAAAAGCACATTAGACTCTCTAAAATGATACTGAACAGGGCAAGCTTCTCAGTTATGATTCATTTTCCCAGGAGCCCATGGTGTGGTAAGGGGCCTGATGCTAAATGCCCACTGCCAACCACTATAAATACAGGTCAGGTATTCTTGAAGCACAAAGCATTCATAAATGTATCTAAGCATACTAAAGTAGACAACTCTAGTTTCAAGCATGTGCAGTTGTGTACTATATAATATGTAATTATGATATACTCTATACAGATACTTCTATTTTAATCTTATTTTAATTATTTCATTATTTAAATTTTACTTATTCTTTTCTTATTATGTTGCTCTATTTTTCCTGAAATAAAATAAAGGATAAAAGGCCCTTTTCATCAGAAGCCCTCATGTTCAAGGTGGAGTCCGTGTGGAGATTGTCACAGAGGCTTTCTTTTTTTAAGGGAAAAACCTAGTCCCGCTAAATGACTTTGGAGGCCCTGCTCCCGCAGTGTCTTTTCTACTGTTCCATTTTTTCCCATTGTAAATAACTGTGGTTGGGCATAGTGCTGCGTTCAGAGAAAGCCTTATGCTCCTGGAACCACCATTTCATCAGCCTATGCTGGCTTTCTGGTCTTGTGCTGTGTTGGTTTGGTTTCTGTTTTGTGTTATTTTCCTTTTTTCAACAGTTTCTTTGTAGAATTGACCCTTAATGTCTTGTAAGGTATGCCTCATTCTAAAATACAATCTTTGCAAAGAATTTTAAGCTTTTTGATAACACAATTTGTTACTTCCCAGTGTCAAAAAGGCCCCACATTTTTCTGCATTGGTAAATAAATTCCAAGAAACACCAGGGCTCTTGATCATGGATCTTAAATGCAAATCGTTTTTCATCTCTTCTGTACTAGAAAGGAACAGGTGTGCATGTGTGAGTGTGTCCCAAGGACGCAGCAGGAGTGATTACCATGGGAAGGTGCCAGCAAAGGAATGTTCAAGCAGTGGTGATTGCTTATTAAAGCAAGTCTGTCAGTTGATAAACATCAATGTGTAAAGGTGATAGGGAGTAGTATTTAATAAGAATTATATGCATTTCTTAACACTGACTTAATCATTAAAAGTAAGCTAGAAATTATAATATTATATAGTTGCAAATCATGTTTCCTCTTTGAAATTTATTTGAGTAGGTAAAATATTTTGAAGAATTCTCAGATTCTAACCATGTATTTAACTGGTCAAATCATTGTAATGTGTTTTTGACACTTACACAAAGGTTTAAACATTCCGGGATATAATACAATGGTTGGAAATTAGACAAGAACCCAGATAAGTTATGAAAAAAGACTTAGGTATTTTTAAGGAAAAATCTCATGGATTATACTACTGAAATTAATCGCTCATTATGATAAAGGCTTCTAAATGAAGAGAACAATGAAGCCATAGAGATTAAGCAAAAAACACTGAAGAGGTAGAATCAAAAAGTACAAATGAGGATTGTAGACATGAGTATAGAACAGTATTATGTGGGAAATAAATTACAGTTCTGAGTGTTGCCAGAAAATGTATAGTTTCTGTCTGACTCATTGCCCAGATCCATGAATTTATAAAAATGCTATGTAAGAATAAGTTTGATGAAGATAACTCATTTAGCATACAACTGAAACCGGAACCAAGCCAGGTATTACTATAAATCCAGTCATTCCTGAACCCAGTTGCACACATCTGAATATTGTTCTCTCAAAGATGAGATCATTGCACACACTGTGTTACATTCCAAAAGGGGGAAACTATACATCATTGTAAACCAATGAATATACACAAACAATTAACCTTTTATTAATAACTACTAACAAATAATACTAGTGAATCATAACCACGAGGAAAACACTTTTTATTTACTGAGCTTCTGCGATGACCATGGTATAGAGCCATATACTAAAAAGACAAACCTTATAAGCTACAATTATCAAATTTAAATATTTAAGAGAGTGCTGTCCTTCAAATTAGCACCTTAGACTTACATGGAATAGAAAATTAATAATAAATTATAATAGGTGCTAATTATATGTTCTATAATATTAAAATAAAATATATTATTAGTAATTCTAAAATTAATTCTCTACCCACTTATTTAAAATCCTTTCAAGACACTAACTTTTATAATTATCAAAGCAACTCTAAAATATAGTAACTATCACTTTCACAGTACATAAAATATACTGAAAATAATAGCAACAAATTATCATTTCGACCACTAATTCCACTATTTGTTTTGGGTTTATTTTATGCCCAGTTTTATAAAAAGAACTTTAGATACATTGCCTTCCTTCGGTAATCACCAATAAAACCCTGCTCAATATTATTATTCAAATCTTACAGTTGAAATAAACGAGACCAAGAAAAATGAACCAACACACATAAGAATGCGTAGTTTATAGACGATGACACTAAAAATTTTCTTGTTTGATACAACTACTTTGACTTATTTCAGTGGTACTGATTTTCTTTTTTGGTATTTGCTACGGTTCACACCTACAATATCCCACAAAAGTCTCATGTGTTCAGAGGTCTGGCTTTTCAAAGGTGACTGGAACATGGGGATGCTATACTCATCAGTGGGTTGACCACTGAGGAGTTCATAGGTGTGGGTGCTGTTAGGAGAGGGGGCTATTTCTAGGTGACTCTAAGGTACATGACTTCGGAGAGTCTCTTTCTCTTTCTCTTTCTCTTTCTCTTTCTCTTTCTCTTTCTCTTTCTCTTTCTCTTTCTCTTTCTCTTTCTTTCTCTTTCTTTCTCTTCCTCTTTCTCTTCCTCTCTCTCTCACTCTCTTTCTTTCCTCTCTCTGTCTCTGTCTCTCTCTCTCTCTCTCCCCTGCTTGCCATGGGTTGAGCAGATGCCCCTCCACCATGTTGCTTCTGCCTTCAAGCCAGGTGACAATAGACTGAAGCCACTGCTAACTGCAAGCCAGATAAGCCTCCCTCTCCTCCTTTAAACTGTGGCTTTCAAGTATTTTGTCCAGGGAATGAAAAGACTGACCCATACAGTATTTTACAAACACACTGCAGAATATAATTAGCCTCTTTGTTGTCGCATTCTCCATGGCCGCTTTTTCTTCTTTCCACCCACACTCACTCTGGGATGTCATGATGATCTCTCTGCCATCTATGCCATGCCTCTCCTCCCAGGAAAGTGCTGGGAGGTACAGACTCGGGGGTGATGTAGATGTATCCCCTTGGTTGCTCTGACCACTAGACTTATTCAAAGATGGGTATGAGACTTTAGTCAACATTATCGGAATTACCTGAGGGTTTTGAAACAGGGATTCTCATTCTGTAGATGATACGGGATTTGGATTTGGTGCAGTGGTCACTCTCTTTGTATCAGCAGTACAAATATCTTGCACTGGAGATTCAATAAACCCTGCACAAACAACTTTATAGATGTGAAATCAAGTACTACAACCCCATATTGCTGAAGTCAGTTTGGGTTGACCTTTGCTTAATCCTAACCCAAAAAGAAACCTGTTAAACTCCTTTTCTTTCTTGTTTAGCTCATCACCATCCTCTCGCTCTCTTCTTTTTTATAAAGGTGCACTGCAGTTACAGTCTACAAACCACTGCTCGCTCAAACTCCATCCTGAACTTATGGCCCCATGTCTGCAAAAAGAGAGGCCGGATTACGTTGTCTAAGCTGCAAAGAACTGGTAAATCTTATAAGCAACATTCACTGAAATCTGAATGGAAATTTCACTGCCAGGAATCCAGTGACCATGAGTTAAGGATCACCAACACGGTTCATGTGCTTGAGTACCTTTCCAGAAATTATTCTTTAAAACAACCCTTCAGCCCCCTGACCCTACCTCAAATTCTAATAGAAAGAAATGCTGAAGATCAAAATCCAAGTCTCAGACTTCATAGTTTCTCTGAAATCTGTTGACCAAGGATTGAAAAGGAAAATGAGGTCAAAATCTAGGTCAGGTAAAATACTGGTCCCAGGCCCATATTCTTAAACGTAGGGCTTCCCACATGGATGGATCAGTAGCCGAGAATTAAAAATAAAATCAAGGAGATCTCCTCCAAGCATTTTAATACACTGGAAAGAAAACTTTGCTAAAAACCCTTATTGTTCCATTCCAGGAGTATCTATGGTAACCATTTTGAGTGGCTAGCTTTACAGATAGTTATATGTGTCACCAGCAGACGACGGTGTTGTCCAGCCACTCCTTAATATTGTCTAGACACCTTTCCCTTGGATTTCCTTCAGAAAGTTCCCTGGCATACTTGCCTCATAACTTTCCACTTTTCACGAGATGAGCCAGCTCTTCCAACTCCGATTGTGGTACTTTCATTAGTTAAAGCCCAGCTTTCCCAGCAAACAGATTAGCATTACATTGGATTCCACTTCCTCTGGCTATTCTAACTGCGCAAATGTTATTATCCTTTCAGAGTGTGACCTAACTTTATTGTAATGTCATTCTTTACGGCTCTGATTAGTCCACTTTTTGAAAATACGAGCATTTCACAGTTAGTGAATCTTCTGAGGCTCACAAGAGTGTGCAGGTCTGGCGAGAATCACACAGAAGTTTTTGAAAGGCAAAGAAGGTTTTCCCAAGGGTTGCCCAGTAAAAGATTGGAAGGAATGAAGAGAGAACCTTTGGGTGTAATTCTTCCTTACACCCTCCAAAAGAGTCACCACTGTTGGGTGTGTCATTTGCAAACTGTTTTTTTGTAAACCATGAACTGTCTTTTATAAACTTTAATTTCATGCCTAGTGTTCATGCATACAGTGTTAGCACTCCTTGGCTCTGATAAACACACCCTCCTCTTACCCTGTCAGGCTTAGGGTCAGTAACAGAGAAATGGCAGTCCCTTCACAGCCTGTGTGTTCTCTATACCTTGTCCACCTGTTTGTAAGTAACTCTTTCACTAAACTCTCTTCATGTAATTCCAATGAGTATGTCGCCTGTTACCCCATGAAGAGATGCCAACTCCTTTATACAACATGAGTACACAAAGGCAGTTCAAACTCAGTGACTTACATTCAGAATATGGCTCACTTCATAAAATACGCATTCTTTAAAATGAATAAAGCCCTACACACTACAATGTGTATCTGGCAGAAACACTATTCACACTCTTATGAGGACTTCTTGACAGTCAGTTGTATATTAGAATTGTATCAACTGGGCACAGGCAGGGGTGTTCTGGAATCAGCTCTTTGGGAACGGCTGACAGCGGAGGTGGATTCCAATATTGTTTAGTGACATCTTATTAGTAGATCAAACTAGTCACAGCAGGAATGGGCAGCACTGAAAATCATAGATTTTTCTTTGGGAGAACCAGGTATTGGCACAAAACTTCCCCTATGGTTCATAAGAAGGTTGCAGTACCATGGGTGGTCTTGCATATGACAGATTTTCTTGATTTAAACTCTCCCCAAAGTAAATTCTAAGATACAGACTTGCATGTGGGCATCTGAAAGGGCAATCCCATGAGGCAGGAATCATCTTGGGAAGATGAAATAGGGGATGAGGGAAAGTAAACTAAAGGTAAGCTGATATACTGACACTGTAAGTGGCTGGGCTCTTTCTGTGGGCACCCTCTGAAGAACCATGGAACAGGCTGTACTTGAAATCCATGGTCTTCAGAAGGAATGTGGTATAAGGCACAAAACCAGCTCTGACACATCTGAATCTTCCTGGTCCTGGAAGAAATGAGCTTGCTGAATAAACATTCTTTTTCTTGGAATATGGAGCCCTAAGGCCAGAACCATTTCAGGTAAGAAAATGACTTATAAATATTCACAAACATTTGTAACATACGAAAGAATCATGGGATGCTGTTTCATTTTCATACATGCTCACTAGTCTGAGAAATTGTGCATGTTTGCTTGGACTTTCATGGTATATCTATTAGGGAAGAAAGGAAATTCATCTCCCAGGCCTCAGATGAGAAAGTAAAAGTGGTAAGTGGATGTCACCAAGGTCAACCATGTGCTTATTAAAGAAAGAGTCAGGTTTCCCTGCCTTCTGGAAGCTGTAGCTTGGCCTGTCCACAGATCTTCTCTGGTAAATTAACTTCTGTTTTTCTTCATTTAAGGAGTGAGGGAAGCTCCACACTTTGGATACCTGAAGCAAGAAACAGCAGTTGCCTTCACAGAATGTTAAGGATCCTAAAATAACCATCAGTTGTTCTAATCTGCGTTACTTACAATGCTTATTTTCGTTCCACTGCATTTGGAGAGCTAATTAATTACAAGGTGGTCAGGATAATTTATTCTTCCCTATTATTAATGAGGGTGTGTGTGTGTGTGTGTGTGTGTGTGTGTGGTACTGGGGATTGAACCCAGGACATTCACACTGAGCTACATCCTCAGTTCTCTTTTAACATTTTGTTGTAATTTTGAGACAGAGTCTCAGTAAGTTGCTTAGTTACCCAGGCTGGGCTCAAACTTTCAATCCTGATCTTCCTCTGCTTTGCAGAGTACTGGGAATTCAAGCATGTGAAACGACACCTGCTATTCATGAGGATTTCATTACTTTTCTGCACTCACTAATGATTTAAAGAGAAAAGCAAGAGATACTTTGCAAAATGACTGTAAAAACTGAATGCTCAGGGACAGGAAGCTGCAGGGCTTGTGTGTGTTCCTCTCTTCCATAACCGTTGTTGAATCTTTATTATATGCCAGGCATTGCCCTAGCGCCAGGATACACAACAAATAAATGGTCTTATGACATTTTTTTCACTTTTTGTTTTCCTTTACAGGAGCAACACGGCACCAAATTGGTTTTGAAGATGCTTCAGTATTTCCTGAATGCATGCAGGGCTTCTCCCGGTTCTCCTAGTGCAATCACCAGGTCACCCGCTTTGCAGTTCACCTGCCTCTGCATGGCCCCTGCCCCCCTGTAAAGGGCGAAAGGCCATTTACTCAAGGAAAGGCCTCCCTAAAGTGTCTGAGGATCTGTAATGAAGATGCGGCTTTGCAGTTTGCAAGGGACAAATAAATTAATGATGGAGAGAGGATTGTGTTCAATCAGCAGAGCATTACGTAGAACTCGTGATCACAAAGCAAAGAGCTTACAAAATAGCTGTTAATGTTATGGACCTATTTGCTCTTTTTGTTTTTGCTTTCTGAAGCTTGAGAGGAAAACCATTATTAAGTGAATATGACAACAACTACACAAACTGTAGCCCTTGGTCCCTTGAGAAAACCTTCTGTCTGCCTTCCTCACCTGCCAATGGCCCCCAGCACCCCTCTGGGTTGGGAATGCTGCCTGGGCGGCTCTGGCTGGCCTCTCTCTCACAGGGCCTGAATAGCAGACACTGGATAAGTCCCTGTGTGGGTGAATTTTGCTAGCAGTGGCTGTCCCTGAGCACTGAGATGCACAGGGGTTCCTACTGAGGTCAGTCACACGGCTTTATTATACTGCATTTCTCTTTGGAGTCCATCCTCAAGGACAGCTCAGCCCTTATGGTCTTCCTCTGCCCCCTCCCTGGAGACTTGCTGCCTTTTATGTCATGTCTCATTGATGGCACTGCATTGACAAAGCTAACAGAGTCTTGACGATGTCTGTGGCTCCACCTGAAATTTGTATTTGCTGTCCTTATTCCTGATGAAAAGCTTCCTAGGATGTCATTCACCCATCAATGCTTCTAGGATTCTGAAATAAGTCTGAGACTTGAAGTGCATCATGTACTCACAGGATAAGCTGTTCAAAACTTAAACTGAAGTCTAGGTAGAGTTGCTGAAAGTTTGCATTTAAATAATGGTCCTGGAATAAAGTAAATGCCTCACAGAGGCTAATAATGATGGGTAGTTTTCATTTAAAAATGAGTTGGTTACACTATCAGATCCTTTTCAAGCTCTGAAGCTAAAAGATTGAAATGAATTTCTAACTTATATAAAACTATGTGGGTTCTCCATTCTTCCTTGACAAATGATCCTAAAATGTAGTAGCTCAAAAGGACAGGTCTTTATTTTGCTGGCCATCTATGCGGTTGGGTGAGGACTGCTCATCTCTGCTCCGTGAACGTGGCTGGCATAGAAGGAGCTGTGTTGGAGGTGACCCAATCACATTGCTCGTTTGTGTTAGTGCTGGGTGTTGGCTGGGAGCTTAGTTGGGCTGCAGCCTTGGGGCCACTGCTCTTCTCAGAGTGAGCTTGACATCGGCTGTGTGGGCTTCTTCACAGCATGAGCATCCTAGACATTTTGAAATACGCTGTATTTTCCTGACCTGGCCTCACAAGTCATTAAGTGTCTGCTCTCATTGTATTTTATTTGTGAAGACAGATTCATTGGCCCAGCCCATTTCAAGGGCAGAGGACACAGACTTCACTTCCTGTTGTCAACGCTGGAGTGTCAAGATCCTAGAGCATGTGGGATGGGAGACATTATTGTTGCCATCCATGGCAATACAATATACAAAACAATCTGCACAAAACTCAAATGATTTTTACAAAGCTGCTCAAACAAAAACCAAAACTTTGGTTCATAAAAGGATATTGGTTACAGACCAGTATTTCCCTGTGTGAACTAATCGAGTAGTATTTGTTCAAACGTAGTTGAACAGTCAAGACAGAGATGGGTTTTTCTTTCCTCTTTTGAGATCTATTTGATTACCAAAGAAAAATATTTGAATTTTCAAGGACACAGGATATATTTTTAAAATATATTTTAAAACAACTCAAACTAGCTTTAAAATTAGGAAATGGAATATTCTGGTACGGTTGTACACATCTGTAACCCCAGCATTCTTAGAGGCTGAGGCAAGATAGTGACAAATTTAAACCCAGTCTGCCCAAATTAGTGCCATAGCAAGATCCTGTCTCAAAAATAAAAATGGCTGGTAATGTAGCTCAGTGCAAAGGTCCTGGGATCAGTCCTCATGACAGAGAGAGAGAAGGAAGAAAGAGAGGAAAGAAAGAAAGAAAGAAAGAAAGAAAGAAAGAAAGAAAGAAAGAAAGAAAGAAAGAGAAAGAAAAAGAGAAAGGATAAAAGGGAGAAGGAAAGAAAGAGAGAAAGGGAAGGAAGGAAGGAAGGAAGGAAGGAAGGAAGGAAGGAAGGAAGGAAGGAAGGAAGGAAGGGGAGACAGGATGGAAGGGAGGGAGTAAGGCAAGAGGAATGTAAAGACTTCTTATTTGGCAGTAGTGAGCAATTCACATAATATTCCAGTTCTCAAGGGTACATGAAGAAGGCATGAAGGAAAGTAGAGAAAAAGAAAGTAGAAAATGTGAAGAAAGGAGAATTATACAGCAAGCAGGAAAGTAGAGATAAGAAGTATAATTTTATCCACAGAACACAGCCCCCTCTCCCTGCTGTTCCAGGGGCAGCCCAGATCCAAGTACCACACCTCCAATCCAGTTTTTCAGTGAAACCCTTCCCTGTCCATGCGCTTGACTTCCCAGGATTCTGAGCAAGAAGAGAGCAGCCAGTTGTGATCCTTTCCCTTGTGCAGACTCAAGCTCAGTGAGATCAACCCCAGGAGTTTCAAAGCTTTGGGAAGATGCCAAGTAACCATATTAAAATAAGGCTAGGGAAGCAGTTACCTGGTAGATGCCTGGTATCTGCTCACTCCACAGATATCTCACATGCTTCTAAAAATATCATTGGCTCTCATTGCTTCTGCAAACCATATCCATGTGTAATAATCTATTTTTTCTGGTACTGTAAGTGACATGGAGAACCAAAATAAGATTGTTTAAGGAGAAAGAGATGGATCTAAGTTACGGTTTAGAGGAATTCCTCTGCTGTATAGGGAATGGACTACAGGCAAGTGGTGCAGTTATATGGAGAAGCGAGAGGCCTTGGAGAAGCAGAATGACCACTCAGCAAGACTATGTACTAACCTAAGCAAGAAGTGATGGGGCATTGGGAAAAGTTGGGGGAGTGTACTTGCAAAGAAACGGTCGGAGTCAGGATTCTCCTGATAATATTAGATATTTGTTGCTATTGCTTGCTTCGATCTCTCTGGGAATTTTGCCCTCAAATACCAACAATAGATGCAGAATTCAATGTTAACAAAAGGAAAACGAACTAAGTTTGTTTCTCAAACTTTGCTTTTCCTATAAGTCACCTGAAGATTTTGTTCTAACACAGATTCTAGGTTAGTAGGTCTGAGTGAGTCTGAGATTCTGCATTTCTAAGCTTCAGGTGGTGATGATGATCCAAAGGTGAGAAATTGAAACAGGACGTGAGCAGTAATTGGCCAGGAAGCATCTTACACCTTTGGGGCAGACACTAAAAATTTTATATTCACTGTGACTTCCTGTGTCATTTCCTGGGGATAAATTATAAGAGCATTCTGTTACTAGCATAGGGATACTTTGGTTCATGAACTTTATTTGTTCTATGATTCTGGAAAACATGGCTATGTTTGTGTTTGTGTGGGAAAAATGGCTACAGTTGTGTTTGTTGCCTGATGCAGGTTTTCAAACAAAAACAAAACTTTGCCAAACACTTCTGTTTGCGAACCAAACTGTTTGCAAACAAAAGCATTCATAAATGGAGGGAACACTGTACTTACATCTTGGCCACTAGGTGCATATATAGATAAATGACTATGGATTTCTATTGTGATCTTTTTAAAGATGACTTTTTCAGTTTTAAAGTGCACGCTTTCTCAGTTCAGAGATGCTTATCTATGCAAACACTTCTGACACAAATTAGTGACCATAAGAAAAACTAGTTGAGCATGTATAAAATTATACAACACGGCAAACTCAAAACTACGCATATAGGTTTAACTCCTAAAAAATCACAACAAAAATGTGAAGTCAGAGCTCATTAAATTAGAGACTGATTTAACCAAGTGATTGTGTAGCCATTATACAGGTGTTCCATTTCAGAAAGTATTAGAGCATAGTGCCGGGGGCCTCAAAGCTAATTTCTAACCTAGACTAATCATGCCAGGAATAATGACCTGCCGTTACTGCCTTGTGAATCAGACCCTATGATATTTAAAATAATTAAGATCAAAGCCCAAGTAGAAGGTCACTGAATTCACCAGTCATAAAACATTAGCACAAAACCGAAGGCTGTTATGTTTGCTCAACAATCTTTAACGCTCAAGTTATAAAATGGTGTTAAGAGGGATAAAAAACGTCATCTTCAAAAATGTTGCCCCCCACCCCTTCCCAAAGAGCGGCCAGAAAGTAAGGAAAGTCTCTCAATGAAATGGTTATTCAAAGAAAAGGTGTCACTCCAAAGCTAGTAGAAGTATGAAAACACCAGGTAACTGAGGAGACAGGCGGATGAGACCTGTCCCGCTTGCTGGCTGCACTCCCAAGGGGTGAGCGAGGAAGATTGGCTTCCCATTTGTAGGCGGTTAGAAAGAAGTGCGAGATGAATTGGTCTGTCCGGGCTGAGTTCCCAGGAAAAGGGTGTCTTTCATACCAAAAGATACCACCCAAACTGGCAGAGTGCTTCAAGCCAAAGATTTAGACAGTCAAATAAGTGCTAATTGAGTTAGAGGTTTGGTTAGGAAGTGGGCTGACAATTAAGTTTGGGGAAGGCGCTTTAATGGCCCAACTACCAGCATTGGGAGGGTTGGTGAAGCTCCACAAAGCAGAAGGTGGTTTCCAGTCTACTCCTGGGACTGATCAGCACTCCTGCCTTCTTCAGCTGGTGCAAGTGTGAGACACCACAGGGATCAGAGTCTCTGGTGACAGCAGCAGAGGAAGCCAGGAGGTGGATCCCGAGGATGTAACTGTTCCCAGGATTCCACCAGATACACAGGTCTGCAGAGCCACAACGGGGTGCTCCAAGCAAAGAAAGAATTTAGTTCTTCAAAGAGGACACCAGTCAACTGCTTTTATTCTACTGCTTTCTGTAGCCAAGTTCCTGGCAAGTTTTTATAGCCAAGTGTTACTACTGTAGTGGTTTTATTTAGCAAACACTTTCCCAGGGCTTGACTATTACAAGGCACTGTTCTTAATGCTTGGCGAATGTCACCTTACTGAAATCTCACAGCAACCCTCTGAGGTAAATATCAGTATTATCACCACTTTATGTGCGAGGAAACTGAGGCACAAAGATCCTCAAAAACCAGTAGGAGGCACATCTGGTGTTCAGAAATGGTGGAAGAGATGTCTGAGTTGAAATGGATGAAGAAAGAAAGGAAGCGAATTTTTATTATTTTCCTTGGAAGGATGGAAGATATATAAAATCCCAAGAGAAAATTTAATAGGTCTCTTCACTGCCCCTTTCCCACAAGTGCCAAAATGAAAGCCCATTAATAAAGCTTAAAACTAAAATTTAGTACAGATAAAAGCAAGTCCTCATTACCCAACATATAATTAACTGGGGAATTCACAGCTGTGGGACTTTATGGGGAAGGATGAGGCTTGCCGATTCAGGCTGCTGATTTTCAAACAAGGTGTTAAAACCAAGCAACCCGACCCCTGCATTTGCAGTTTACCCACTGACCGCTCTTCTCCAGATGAGGGTGGACAGTGAGAAGTCTAAACTTGGAAAACATACCCGAAGTGGCTTATGTATTAAGAAACCTGGTTTCTTCACATTCAACCCCCACCCCCCACCACCACCACCACCAAGGAAAGACTGTTCAGCCTCACACCACTCACAGACCTGTTCGGAAATTCTTCCTCACTGCCTTCTACCCACCTGCAGACATACCTTTCCACAAAGGCCCCTGACTGTGGACACCATAATTCCCCGTCTCTCCCTAGGGCTGGTACCTACCGGCTCCTAGAACAGCCCCACTGAAGACTTGGGGTCCCAGATCACTGTTTTCTTAAATTACCTTAGTTCTCTCCAACTGGCAGGATCCAAGCAGCCAACACCCCCATTATCAGAGAGCTAGGCTGCTCTGTTTGCCTAAACCCAAGGACTAAACTTTCTACTGTCTTTTGCTAACCCACATCCATGGATAGAGCCTAGAATTCAGGATCATTCCACTTGTGAATTTTGAATTCCAAATACCATTTTCTCTAAGCATATCCTTCCATGTTTCTCAGTCTCTCAACTCCCATCCGCTCATGGATTTGACCTTTCAACTTCTAACTTACCTATTAACCCCTTTTCCCTTAACCCTTCTCAGCACTTCCAGTCCCTAGATTGACCACATGCTCCTCCTCCTTTCACTCTGGGGCACTCAGATAGGAGCGGAAATATGCCAGGTAACTTTGGAGATTGATGACACTATTGAAAGGCACAAAACTTTGAAAACAGATCTACAGAGTTATACTGTTTCCAGGAAACATGATTTAATCCCTGGCCTCTGGCAAGAAGTAACTAATTAGCTCAAGACCCCCTACCTCACTCCCGCTTAGCCCAGGTGGATAACAGTATTAGGCTTCAGATAACTTGGACACAGTCCAAATTCTCTCACTACTATAAGCACTCAGGTTTAACCAAGTCAGTTTACAATTCTAAGATTTTATTAGATGCAATGCTGCGGAGTTAGCAATGTTCAATATTTTTCTTCATTTTAGTAGCATTTGTTTGAGAAGAATTTACCTACACTGTTAAGTAATGTGCTTAATGATGGGGTCCAAGGATGGTAATGAAACAGAGGTAAAAGACAAGCATTACTTAGCTGCAAGCCTAAATCACAGCTTCAAAGAGTTAGGGAAGGGCCTGAGGGCTTATAGTTTAAAAATCCTTTTTACTTGACACAATCACTTAAAATCACAAAAATAACAACAAAAAAATCCCCACCCTCCTCGATCAGTAGCAATCGCTCTTTCTTTCCAAAATTAACCTCTCGTTTCAGATACAACTGATTCTTTTTGCTTCATTGAGTAGATCATAATAATAGCTTACGTATTTGATATTTTCCCACATTAACAATGTGTTTCCACATACACAAAGAATTCCACCCTTTAGCATCATTAAACAGTACATGTTAGCCATGTTTCTAAAATTATCTTAATTCTTTCCATCTTAAGGACAATATATAAATAGCATTCACTATTTCTTAAATTTGCAGAATTCTTTTATTAAAAGTCAAATATAGGTCTTATAATATCCAGTGGCTGCTCGACTTTTGATCATTCCCTCTGGGATTTTGACTTGTTCCTAAAGGGAGGTATCTGGAAAAAAAGTCCTACAGATAAGTTTGCGTCTAAGTCACAAAATAGGTGCTGCTATCTCCGGGTGCAGGAGGCTTAACAGTGGCCTCTCTGAGCATTGTTCCTATGCAGCAAACACCAGCAATGGTCTCTAACAGCTGTGGAAAGGAACATACACCACTCAAAACTAGAACAAGTAACTCATTTGTAATTTGTAAACCTGCTTCTCGCATCACCTTTGATTTCTAATTAAAGAATACACAGCTCACCCCAAAGTGGCTTTGGTGACTTTTCATTTGCTTTGCAGAGTCTGGGGAAGGGGCTGGGACAAGGGTCAAACAACTTTATCACTCTGGCTTTTGGCAAACTCAGTTTTCAAAGGGGGATGAGAGTCCCCCATCCTGTGTGCTTCTCTGGACTGAAGTGGGAAAGCACACATGGGGGCACTGACTAGAGCGGGAACTGTATCAAGGGGAGGGCAGGGCTGGCGGAGGCCCAGAGAGCTTTTAGACAGGAATAAGGATGGGGCTGACACTTTACAGCTTGGAGCTTGGCTTATGTAAGGCATTTAGTAAACATTTAATGAGCAAATGCACTCAGGAATAAACAAAGATGGCACTTTGATATTGCCAGAGATGATTTCATAACATGAAACAATTTTGTTCCAAAAGGTAGAAACTCTTTTGAAGACTCTGAAACAACCAAATCTCATGTGGTCACCAGAAATCTCTCTGGAAAGCAGAGAGGTCAACTCTTGAAATCAGGCATGTTCAAAGACATTTTCCTTAGAAAACTGGTCAAACAACTGACATTATCAGCTCCACACATCAAGAAATTCACTTTTGGGGGAAAAAAAACATGTAAAAATTAAGCTCAAGTGCATCTATGCAAAAGCCTGGTCTACCTATCAAAACAGTCCTGTACACATAATAGTACACTACTAAGGACTGATGGGATAGTCTTCAAATATTAAAAAGAGGAAAATCAAAAGTGTTGACCATGTCACAGGAGAAACTGTTGAAGGAATTGGGTGGGTTTACCTTTTTAGAAAAAAAAAGCAAACAAGCAGGAAAGAATGCGACAAAGAAAGAAAGAGAAAGAAAGAAAGATAGAAAGAAAGTAAAAGAGAAAAAAGATGAGACGTGAAAATGTGATACCCTCTAAATTCATTTCTGTTAATACCAAAGAGGAACAGAATTATTCTAACCAGCTCCAAAAGCAACACGTTAGGTAGATTAGCATTGTGAGGATGATGGTATGAGCAGCTGAACCTGCCTGGGAATGAGATGAGTTCTTTGGGTGAAGTCACCTTCCTTTTATGGTACCAGATCACAAGGGAAAATAAGAAGCCAGGTCAGATTGCATCACGCACCTCACCTGTTGACTTTCCATTAAAGAATTTGTAAAATCTTCTCCCCAGTTACCACCCAGAAAATGAAGAGGACCAGTGTCAGAGGCCAGCTGAAGGAGGCTCCAACTGGCACAGAGTCCACAGCACAGGGATTTTGCCATTACTTAAAAGCTGTTGGGTGAGAACCAGGTGGCAGACACAACAAGGACTAAACTCTGCAGAGGGTCCCAGCTTTGCAGCTCACAGCACACAAAACTGGAGCTCTTCTTTGCCCAAACCACAATAAATACTTCCTGAATTAAAACACAGGCAGAAATTGAAGTCAGGCAGAGTGAAGTGGTGAGATCTGCCCTCCCAGACATTTCTAAATATGCCAGAGAAACTTTCAACCACATGTTAGAACTTTATAAATTATGTGTAAACATGACCTCTGAAAAAATGCCAGGGTCGATGCAGCTGAGAGTGACTTAAGTGAGTCATAGCTGGGACAGTCATTTTCAAACTCTGCATGCAATTTTCCACATATTTTCCAAAATAAGCAGTGTAGTGAATACGCACGGCCCAGACTCCTCCTGCCAACTTCCCACTTTCCCACTGCACACCACCCTCTTTGTGAAAATGCTTACCTGCTTCAGGATGTCCCACATATCCTTTGCTCCCTTTTTTTTCCCTCTCCATCTTTCACTACTAGAATTTCCATAAATCACGCGTGACATTCTGTAGGGAAAACACAAAGGGGAAAAGAGCAAAAACCTGCCCACTGTGTCATGCTAATTTTAATTTCTGCCTGATATATTGACTCCCACAAATAGAAAAGTCATGGGCAGTTCAGTGAGCATAACTAGGCTTTCTTAATTGCAATAGCATTCTGATCATATACATTAAATAAATAAAATGTGTGTTTTCAGGTGAGAAAACCAAAAACTATTTGTTTAGGCAACTCCATAATAAGGAAGCTATCACCTTATTTTGAAATTCTGTATCATTTTTAATGTTTTATTATTTTCATTCGCTTTAAAATAAAAAAAAATTTAAAAATAAGGGAGCTGTTCAGATCTCTGTTTTAAAGCTGAGGAACATTCAAAGGTTGTACCAGTTATACAGTGAGCAAGGGAGGAAAATGAGATTCTAGCTAATCCATTCACTCTGAAGATCAAGCATTTACTCATTAGATACCTTGCAATCAACCCACAACTGTTTTAAATTCAAGGTCTTGTCTGGCTCCTATCATTTTATTGTCTCTTCCATGTAAATGATTCTCTAATGTTGTTCTCTGAGGTTCCTTGAGACACCCTGGTCTTGGCATTTCCACCACATGCCTCCTCAAAACATCTTGATAATTCCCTGTGAGTTCCAGAATGGAAGTCTTTCTTTAAACTATCACTAGCGACCTTCAACATGACAGTTCCACCCCAGTTCCACAGTTGCTGTCCATCACTTTTCTTGGTTTTGAGTGAACGGGTTTTGTGAGCCCGAAGTAGAGACACATATTCTGACAAGGGAGTTTTTATTGTAATTTTTGATTCACAAATGTACTTGAGTGAAAAGATAGCAAAAGCAAGTATTTGAAATTAAGACGACCTGCCCTTTTGGATCCCAGACCAAAGTACTGATTCTTTCTAGAATATTCTTCCTACTCTCAGTCTTTGTTCTCATTGAAGATGTCAGAACCCACAGCCTCTTTCAAAGCCAGGGTCTCTTTACCACCCAAATGATACTGTGGCTGACCCTCCAAGCAGAAATTACTGTCTTCCTCTCACACTGTGTGCAGGCTTACCTGCTCAGAACTTTGTAATTAATGAACTTATGGCCAGGTATGTCCCCATGCTGGATGGTGAGTTTAGGGAGGATTTCGATCAGGTCTTTCCACTTTTACTATCCATTTATAAACCCTGGGTAATTTGTGAGTATTGCTAAATAAATAATGTTAAGACTCCTAGGTCATAAATTGATATTTGATCATGAAGTTCTATAAATCATTGAATTTATCTTTTACAAGTATAACTAATTTCATTTTTTTAATGCAGAAGTTGAACTTTCAATTTTTTTACATCAACATCCATTTCTAACAAATCTCTTTCTTACAAATCTCATAAAATGGTGAAAAGGTCTTGGAAATTTCAACACTACTAACAGAAGCTACTGAAATTGACTTTGTCAGACAGTAGCTCCTGACTTTGGTTCAGAAACAAGGGCTGAGGTAGCAGGGCATGCTTACTAGAAGAACACATCATTTTACTGCACATTTCTCATTTCTGAGTGGCACGGAAGTCCCCAGACAGACAAGAAAAACTCCTGACAATTCCTGAAGGTCTTTATCCAGTATCAATATCTTTTTGTCCTAATTAGATATTGCCCAGCATGAGAACAAAAGCCATGTTGCCAGGATGTTTCCCATTGCTGATCTATCAGAAGAATCCCCTTCTGAAGGATGGGACAGGTCACCTGTGATTCCAAGTGCCAGTCAGAGGCTCCAGTGCCAAAGGTTAATTAAATATCCATCTCTCACCCAATTCTGTCTCCTCTGTTTCTCTCTCTCTGCTGTTGCTGTCACACACAAAGATGCTTCCAGGTTCTGTGAAGGAATTTAAGGAGTAACTTTTGCTCCAGCTCAGAAATTGCGGGTGAGGAGCAGAAATAGCTTGGGATAAGGAGAGAGTTGGAGAAATACTTTAGTCCAAAAAATCCCAAAAGGCACACAATGTTTCCATAGATACAGCCTACAGAGACCCCAAAACTAAGAGCTTAAAACCAGATCTAAAGTAAAACTAGCTATTTACCAATTTAATAGTAATAGCTTCAAATTTGTGTTTAATTTGAGGAGGGAACAAATAACACTTGGTAGTTTCCAGTCTGACAAAATGTTTGTGCTTATACAGAGTGAAGTCTGTAACAACCTGGATTTTATTTAATTTCTGTACATTTACAAAAGGTGGTTATCACAGGTATCCTTCGTTTTGGGACAGTATATTCTGTGGCATGGAACTAAGGGTATATTTGCATCTGTTTTGATATCACCTAGTTACCATTAGCTTGGTGGAATTCCAATTTATCCAAGAATATTATAATGAATCAGCATTCTTGGATAGTGCTCAAAGGGCCTGATAGTCCACCTTGACATAGTAATAAAAATTATCATTAACTGGTTGATTATTCTGGGTCAGGCACAAAGCTAAGACTACTATATGCATTCTCCTATCTAATCATCCAACCAACCTTATAATGTAGAAGAATTATTATCATTCATTTGTTACAGAAGAGGAAACTGAGGCACTAGAAATTAATTGGGTGAGACTGGAGAGAAGGAAATGGTACTACTAGATACCTAACTCAGAATTCAGAGGTAAAATACATAATCAGCGTGTTATACCTCCTTCTTAAACAAAACTTACAAAGTGTTTAAAACTATGAAGTTATAATACCTGCTCCTGGTGAGAATGAAAGTAAGAATACTCTCATCACTGGTGGAAACGTCACTGGATACAGCTGTCTCTAAAAGCAAAGTAAGAACATTTCCTAAATTAATAGTTCATATAATCTTTGATCAAGTAGCCCTACTCTCAGGAGGCAGTCTTTCAATTATTAGCAATAATCATGTGCCTATAAATCCATAAAATAGAGAAGGGTATAATATGAACTCAGTCCACAAGAAAAGTATTGAATGAACTATGTCTAGTTGTACCATGGAATCCTACACACTGCCATTAAAAGGAATGAGGTAGATCTACTTAGTCATGTGAAAAAATTAAATTATATCTAGATGTCATTTTTATCTTTAAAAATTAAAATTTTAGGGCAGCAAGCATGTTCTTTATGATAATATAATGGTAGAAACATGTCATTTTATATTTGCCAAGCCTCAGAGAATGTGTATGGTACATCCATGGGCTTATATCCGGAGTGATCCCTAATACAAATGGTGGAGTTTAATTAACAACAATGTGTTCTGTTGGCTCATCAGTTGTAATAAATGTACTTCAGTAATACAAGATGTTAACACGAGGGAAAATTGGAGGAGGTTATATGGGAACTGTATTTCCAGCTTACTTTTTCTATGAACCTCAAACTGCTCTAAAAAGTAGTACTGTTAACAAAACATGATCAGAGAACACTATATATTTATTTGAGTATAGATTTAAATATAATAAGCACAGGAAAATTGCAAGTTAAACCTAATTGCCGAGTTAAGGAGGGCAGAAGTGGATTAAGGAGTAAAGCAAACAATGGAAAATGTTTGTCCTAATTCTTAAATTTGCAAAATGAAAACAAAACAAAACAAAAAAATATAGATAGAAATTCTATGAGTAAATCCATGTAAAATACTATGTGTGTCTGCTTATGTAGAAAAATGAATTGGACAACTTCAGGGGGGACTTTTTCCAAGAGCGTTCAGAATCTTCAATTCTATCACTTCATAAATGCTTCATTCAGTAGCCAAGTGTCATTTTCTTCCGCTCACCTTCAAGCCGGGACAAAGGACTTCTAATCGGGAACAGACTTTCGCTAAGCAAGGAGTTCCAGCTTCAGAGAGAGCTTTTGTACCCGAAGCAAACACTGACTGTGAAGCTGCTAGAGGTACGTAGCTTCCGTCGTCATCACGCCGTGCTCCTTTCTCCTTCTTTCCAGAGCCAACACAAAATAATGAGGCGGGCTGTACGAGAGCCTGAGAAGTTCTGCTGGCAGTGAGGTCAGAGCACACGACCGGGACTTTGCAGTCCTTTCCTTCAAACGACTCCTGCGTCACACACACACACGCCACCGCCGCTGCCAAGGCGACAAAATAGAGACTCCCCACCAAACGAAGCACCTTTATGACACCTCATACAGCGAGATATAAATAATTTAATTCACTTTGAGCGACTGAAATCCTGCTTGACGCTACTTGAATAAGGACCCAGAAGTCCCCCTGCTCCTAAATGCGGCCTTCTCGCAAGCTGTTGGGCAACAGGTTCCACACCCCTCAAGGGGAAATTTCCAACCGTGTCTTGCAAGCTCCATTTTCCTCTAATTAAAGCTAATCCCTATTGCCTTCTGGTGGCCTCTGAGGGCTGGGTATAAGGGTTACCGTGTCCTCTGCCTGCCTAGTCAGACAGTTACAAACACTGCCCGTGCCACCCGTGTGCGCCTTGCTGAACCCCAACAGGAAGGAGAGCCGGAAGCAGCCAGGGTCTCCTCGACAGGGTCTCCTTGATGAAACGCAGCTCTCAATTAGTTGCCCCTGCAATTTTCACACCTGGGCCTCTCGAGCTTTGCCGGTGCAGGTGGCCTAATACAGGAGTAATTAGTTCCGTGTCATTAATTATTTATATGGAGCTTATCACCCTGGGTTGGCAGTTCTTGTTGACTCAAAACTGCAGGTGCACCTGCGAGGAGAAGTGTGGCGAGCCGTGGTGCCGTCCCCGAGGCTGAGGCTCAACTGCGGGGAAAACCACGTCATTCTTAGCAACCGCAGCGTTTTGAGCGTCCGCAAGTCACATAAAACGCCGCAGTTGCAGAGGTGATTGTGTGTGCTCCTATGAAACTCTATTCTTAATATGTATTTGACAAGAACACCGTCAGGGAATTAGAATTCAAGGCCCCTGCCTTAGCAATGAGATGGAATCGGTCTTGGTGAATTCAAGCTTCTCTGCTAGCACACCACCGGAAACTCTCCCCATTAACTCCAACTGCCTTGGGACATTCCTGGTGAATCTGATTTTAGTGCTGTTTTTCAATGCTTGTCTTTCCTACCAACTCCATCCTCTATCCCCTGACTTAATAAGCAATTGTGGTAACAAACTATTTCCTGAGAGACATGTTGTCATTTGGACTCTAAACCCACCAGCCTCCGTTTTCTCACATGATGCTTAATTCCGTTTTAATTCCACTTACTTATTTCTCCAAATGTACCCTTTAAGCTACCCTCCAAGCCAGTGACCCAGTTCCTCCTTTCTGCCATCACTCACCACAGCAGGTGAACCAGGGTGCTCGTGGGAAGCCCTCGATCTTTCTCCAGCGTGCATTTCTAGCAACTTCCAAATGATGCCATGGTTCAGGGTCACTTTGAGTCAGAGGCCCTCAAGCACAAGTGTGGAGGCAATTTCTCCCTCTTTGTGGAGCACCCTGCCTGGGTGGCCTGCAATGATCGGCCTTGAACCCTTTGTGAAAAATTGACCCACCCAGTCCTGTGTCACCTGACCCTCATCTGTGTATTATTTACTTCGAATTAATTTTCCATTGCATCCCTGTGGGGTTATTTTCTTGCTTTGGGAAAATCCTGTTGCATATAAAATAAATTATATGTTGAGAACTCCAACAGCTGAGGAAGGGGACTGCTCGAGTCAGAGTCCATAGAGGGAGAGCTCCCTCAGCAATCAGCCCTGGTGTTCCTCAGAAGGTTGGTAGATATTTACATTCTCAGTCCCACTGTGGACCTCCAAAATAAGAAGTTCTGAGGGGGGCACAGACCCTTCTGTGATTCCAATACAAGCTGACGTTTGAGAACTTTGCAAGACTTAGTAAAAATTGAGGAGCTTTTGCATTCATTCAATTAATCTATAATCATGGATGGCAACAGTAAAGCCAATTTAACCCTGGTTTGGAAGCTTGGGGTGTTCATCTCTACTTTGCCATGGGCTACCTTGGACTATTTGCAGTACCTGTACACATCTTTCAACTTGGGAGTCGGTTCCCTCATTACTAGGGTAACTACAACTTACCATTTACACCAGAGTATCTGGAGAATAATGAAATTGCTATTACACAGGACTAAGGGCTGACGCAGGTAAACTGAGATACATGGACTTTACTCTTTTGGAAAACAGAGATTGGTCTGAATAGGATAGAGATAGCTTCAAAATGTGGAGTTTTCACATCAGAGACCATAAAATTTTCAAGTGGGAACCTAACATGACTATCTCCTTTTTTTGTGTGACTCCACATCTGAAGATAAATTATTATGCCACTTGAAACTATCATTACATTTTTAATTCTTGTTTAACTGAAAAGTATATTTGAAGCCAGGTGTGACAGCACACATATGTGGTCCCAGCACTCTAGGAGGCTGAGCAAGGAGGATTACATGTTTAAGGCCACCCTGGGTACCTTAGCAATTTAGCAAAACCCTGTCTCAAAAATTTAAAAAATTTAAAAGGCCAGGGTTATAGCTCAGTTGTAAGGGTCCTAAGTTCAAGCTCCAGTATCACAAAAAAATAAAATAAAAAAACATATTTGAAGCTGTGTATCAATTTAGGATATAAAATGACTAAAGCTTGAAAATCCAGATGTTGTTAAATCCTCAGTACAAAAAGAATGCCAAATGATAGTTTAAAACCATCTTCACATGACTGCTGGGAAATCAAGCAAATGAGAGGCATTTATTGAGCACTTAATGTTCTCATAATAGTGGTTCATAATAAATGAAACTTTGCTTTTTAAGTTTCATGGATTTTTATTGTGTAAATAAATAATAATCCTGCCACTGCAAATTAGAATTTTATCCCAGGGCACAATATGTGTTCATACTAGTTACGCCTAATGGTATCACTTTGTAACTACATTCTACCATGTTGCTTTTCCCAGGTAAAGGACCCAAAACATTTTATAAGATTTGAAACTAACTTTACTCTTCAAGCTTTGAAGATATGTTGGTAAGTAGCAAGAAGCAACAAGCTGAGCTCAATAAGGAAGTCAAAATTGTCAGGTCCCCAGGAATTCAATTCAGAGCTGTGAATAATCATTAGTTTGCAATCCCATTCTTCCCAGGTACCCTGAGCAGCTCTACAAAGTGGGCTCAATATTTCCAAAAGGTCGGGGTTTCTTCCCTCCCTCATCCCTTCCCCAAGTACACAAAATCTATTGTTGTTCCACAGCCAAAAACCGTGATTTTGAAAATGGTCATGACACTGAAAAACAATTCCACCCACCACAGGAATCTGTTTGATATTACCCATATTTAGTTCTAAGTGAAAGGTAATTTTCCTTCACGAATCTTTTACGCTGCTCAGTACACTATTTAATTTCTCTGATGATTCTCTTATCTAGAGAAGGAATACACAATTTTGCTAGTTATCATTCTTACACTTCCCATAAACTTAAACTGGCTCTTAGACTTACAGGTGCCAGGTGTTCAGCTGCTTCTCAAAGCAACCCAGAATTTGGAGATCACATTAGGGTCCAAAGCGTAACTAAGATTGGCAAACTCCCTCTGTGTCCACTTATTTGTGATTGAGTAGGAAAAGCTACGGAACCACAAGTAACATATGAAATCATTATTAATTATGGCAAAGCAGTTCTTCTGTGTAGATATGTGCACTTACCTTCTCTCACAGCTATTCATGTAGCACCAAGGAGTTAGATCTGGTTCTGTGTTAGACTTGCCTAGTATTTGGATGGGTTATCAGGTGATCTGCATGTCAGTATTATAATCTCTAGAACCGTAGAAGAGATCATACCGTCAGATGTTTAGAAGACCAGTGGGGTCCATTAAAACATCGAAACACTCCCTGAAAGAGGAAGGCAGTGGTTACAGGCCACCTCGTACGGACTGCACCATTAAATAATTGTATCTAATTCATTTCAGATGCTTTGCACCTCTTAGTCAAAAACTTCCTCAGAAGAACAAATTATTTTCCTTTTTCTTTTGCCTTTCTTATCAATTAAAGATTTCTTCCTGAAATCAAAAATTACAAAATCACATTTAAGAAGTGATCTAGGAGCTGGAGATATAGCTCAGTAGCACAAGCACCTACCTGGCAAGCGCAAGGTCCTGACTTCGATTCCCGGTACCGAAAAAAAAAAAAAAAACAAACAAGTGATCAGCTCTAAGAAATGACATGAACTCTTTGTACGTGTTTGTGTGTGTGTGTGTGTGTAAATACTACCTTTAAAATCTGTCAAGAAATAGTCTTAAGGGTCTGAGGAGGAAAAGGCTTACCACCAACATCAGTTATGGCCTTCTAGAGAAAGGATCTCAACGTCTAGGGGAAGAAAGGTAGCCAAGATGTCACTATGTCGTACAGCAGAGCTATGACCAATGGCGGCCCACAGAGTCAAGTTTCAGTTTCATGTGAGAACAAACTTTCTGACTTCCAGGACTCTGCAATCACACCATTTTCTGTTTGGGGAAAGAGTGCACCACGCACTTTGGAGGAGAAGTTGGACAAAGACGACTGAGGCTGTTGGAGAGGATGGGGGGAAACTAGAAGCTCTTCCTGCACACAAGGGAAGGTACAAAGCACCCCACAAAAGCAGGTAGGTTTCCTTGATACAACAGCAGCCCGGGCTGAAAACTAAACCAAATTCAGATGAACTACAGGGAGTGGAAAGTCGTCCTCATCTCTACCACCACCATTCGTTTGCAATGAGAACAAAGCCCACGTCTTTGTCACTCGTATTCTGAATGCTACAGGACGGTTAAGGAGGAATAAGCCTTAAGCAACTCTCAAAATGTATCGCCTGGTATTTATATAATAGAGTAACTTTTTCAAGAAAGAACCTCACTAATTAACATTCCTTGTGATTTATAATTTCTGACAATTCAAAGACCACTTTGTCTATGTCTCTGCAGTTTCCTTTTCTGTTATCTACAGAGAAGAGATTGATTAAGCAAATTTATGAGGTAAACAAGGAGCAAGTGGGAGAGCGTTCCAATTTACTTAAGACAACAAATTGTTTTCAAACATATTTACAATGGCCCGACTGCATACAAACAGCATTAATTATAAACAATCCTTATCTATTCTTTCTACTAGGTCTAGCAGGGTGTCTATTTGTCATATATCGGTAGCCTCCCTGCTGCTAGCAAAACACAAAGCTTTCCCTTAAAACATCCCTAGGTTCTGATCTGCCATTCCCAGTAAGCATCTCAGTTATTGTATATTAGAAAGATTATGCTTTCTCACAAATGTTGGCACAATGAGGCGTACTTCTTCTGTAAGAAAAGATACTTTCTGCTATAAAATTAGTCCCAGAAGAAAAATGTTAGCAGTTTCACTGGGGTGTATATTCAAGCATTTCTAAGTATGCTGCTTTTGTAATGAGAATACAGACTAGGTTATTAACCAACTATCAAGATCTAAAATAAGTCTAAGTCCTTCCTGTAAGTATGTACAGAAGAGAGTCTGAATTTGTGAGTATAGACATATGTGTATGTGTCTAAAAGGACTATTCTTATCAGTCATCCACCAGGCATCCATTAAATGCCTTTTTGTATATCAGGCATTCCAAGATATTTGCGATGCACTGTTAAAAACAAACTGAGTAACCAATTTGAAGATACCAATGCATAATACAACAGCCGCTGTTAATTTCCTATCACCTTGTTTGAAATTCTGTATTGTTTTTATTGTTTTTGTGTTGTTTTGTGTATGTCTTTGTGTTTGTTAATTTGTTTTTGTTCTTTTCTCTTTAAAAAAAAAAAACTGGAATTGGACAAAAATTCCTGTATTGAAAGAACATTCAGTTAGAGAAGGGAAATGGTGATCTTAATAAACAGGAACCTGCTTTGCAATACAGACAGCGTTGAACCAGAAGAGGGTTCTCCCTAATGTTAAGGATCTGGGTGGGAAGCAGGTGGCAGTTTGGAAAAGTGTGTCCCAACAAAGAAGCTAGCATTCGAGCAAAGATTGGGAGTCAAGGGGAAATTTCAGTGAGTGCTGATGCACAGCAGGAGAGGCACCCATAGAGGACACAGGCAACTCTACCTTTGCCAGCAGACTCAGCCCCAGTCAAGGAGCCAGCGTGGGGACATGAAGGAGAGAAAGGAGAATAGGAAGGAATGAGGTCAGAGGTAAGGGAGGCAGGGACCTTGGGAGAGGAGCAGTGGTCAGACCTTGACTTTCTGAGACTTAGACGGGTGAACAGCCAAGCCAGATGGCCTGGCAACTAGCATACGCATAAGCAAAGATCATAACTAAATACATTTAGTATACATTCCATAAGGGGTCTCAGAGGCAAGGTCATTGCCCTGTTTGGCAGATGACTAAATGGCAATGCCAAAATTCTGTGATTTTCCAGAATCTAAGATGTCAGTTATAGATAAACCAGTCAGTGCCCAGCCACTTACCATTTTTTAACAGAGATGTAGACCCGGTGTGCCACCGTCCAATGGTGTGACAAGCTGTTGGTCAGGAAGTGAGTGAAGTGGGAACAGGCCCCATGCATGACTGCAGCGGCTGGCAAGCTGCGAGCAGCTTCGATTCCGTGCAGGAGGAAGCAGTAGGTTTCTCTAAAATGCCCATGCGCCTGCTGTTAGAGGACCCCAAACGGATGATTTTTAGAGCTGTGTCACAACGGCTGAGCCTGCAAGTGTGGCTTCACATCTTGGTACTCAGTTCCCTTGGAGCAGCGCTGTGACAGCTGCCGTCCAAATGACTTCTGCAGTTCCTACGTCATGCTGCATGCAGAGTACCCAAGATCAACGCAGGCTGTCCTTACTTACCTGTGGGTTTCCTCGTCCACAGCCCACTGAGGATGCTTTTCCAAGGGTCAGCATCCTGACGAGAACAACACCCTCTCCCAAGAGGTGCCCTGGACCTGAAAGAGACTGAGTCTCCCTCTGTGCCTGCGACAAGCTCCGATGCATCTGCTCTGCTGTGTCATCTCTGTGGTGACACGATTCTGAACCCACACGAAAGCCATTGCTGGGAGACTGTCCCCTTGCTCTGAAACAGAATCTGCAATGAAATGTATCTTCTTATCCAGACGACATCAAATCAGTGACTCCCTCTGACCACTGCTGTGCCTGCTTGAACCCGGATGGGATCTGTGAGCCTCGCGTCTTGAGGACAACCTTCCCGGCTTTCGGACACCCTGCTTAATGGGTTCGAATGAGCTGGCTCTTGCTAAGTCTTCAAAGTCATAAATTATTCATTGCCACTTCCTTTCAAAGGTGTTTTAAGAGGCCCATAGGGGCAGGCAAGTCAGAAAAAGAGAACTCTTTAACAAACAGAGGCCAATCACCTTCTCCTTGATGTAGAAGGAAAGACCTACAGGCTGTTAAAAGGGCCTCCCTCTGCTTAATAGAGTATTGGCCTGTAGTCCAAATGAATCATGTGGGAGAAAGAACATGGGCTCTTGAAGAAGTGGGACAGTGGTGAAGCACAGGTCTTTTTCAATAAACAGCCGTTCTCTGCCCTCGGCATACACTGGGCACCCTGCGCACCACCCTCCCTTCTGCTTATCTGCGGGTCGGCGCTGCGGTTTTCTATCCTGTTGTACTCACTGTTGCCACCTGCTGGTGACATATTATAATTGACCTACAGGGCAAGGGGCGGGGTGATATTCTTACCGGAAGCACAGATAGATGCAATCTTAAATCCACATCACATATCTTTTGTTCCCCGGAGATTCAGTCTTCCTTAAGATAAGGAACAAACAGTCTACAAATCAAAGAGAGAGGGTTTCACTTACACTCACTTCAAGGAGCTCTGCATGTGTCAGTCCTGTTATTCTGCCCATACAAAGGATTCACTAGAGAGAGAGAGATTCAATTACTTTGCAGGATCTCCGTGCGGAGCATGTTGGTCACGCACCCTCGGGGCTCCCAGAGAGGTGCAAAGCTAACTTTCCATCTTGAAGATTGCGTTTGCAGTGGGAGGGTGCCTGACCTCAAATAGCAGATTGCTTTTAGTTTTCCCGAAGCAGACTCCTCTGCCTGTCTCAAGGACCCAGGGCTTACAAGGAGGAGGGTCACTGCATCATTTATAAAAGAGCCTTCAGAAGGAGACAGGCCAACAGGCCTGGAAAAATGCGGGTAAGCAAGTTGTTTGAAGTAAAGCAAATCACTTTTTTAAAGGCCCATACCGAGCCGTAATTTGCTATGGAATATGAAATGGAAATACATTCCCTTAGATTCCTCCAGAGTCATAAACAGCCAAGACCACGGTATGTGTTTCCACCGGAAGCCTCCGTGCGGAGTTGTCCAGGTTGAACTTGTAACTTTATGGTCGTACAATCGGAAGGTTTCAAATGAAAATATACTGAGCGACAGGAAGTTCAGAAGGTAAGGTCCCCAGTCGCAATCTTAACACACACCCGCAGTGCACAAATGCTGCACCGTAAAGAAGTTTAAAAGGTTTCTGCAGGAGTAATGTCCTAATATTGAATAAGGCCAGTACGGGCAACTTCACACTTACATGCATTCCCGTTTTCAGTTTTAATTTATAAAGACAGCCGTGTTTTAATATAGATACTCGTACTTCCTTCCCTGGCCAGCGAGCACAGAGAGAACTGCAATGTAGAGTGGCCCTAGGCCACGCTCTGGGCCTGTCTCCTCTCTCTCCCTTCCCTCTGTGGGGTTTCATCCACAGATTATTAGCTCTATTTCTCCACTTCTGATTTCTCTTCAGAATTCTAAACTCATAACCAGTTTCCAACCCAATTAACTACGAGCATCTGAAACCTCAAATGGCCTGAAGTGAAACTCAGATGATTCCTGCCCAAACCAGCTCTCCTATCTAAAGTGCCCCTTCTCAGTAAACGCACTGACAGCCCCTCAGATGCTCCAGTGAAAAATCTGGGGGCGACCGTTGAATTCAGAGGCAACAGGTTCTCTAAAGTCTTCATTCTCTGTCTCCCACTAACACCTGCAGTCAACATCTATAGATGCACCGTAAGTTATTCTAGAATACAGCGCTGCCATCAGCAAGGGCTTCTTTTCTCACACAGCTCCTGAGGGCCAAGAATCAGAAAGGACTTTCTGGATGGTTCCAGCCTAGGTTCCCTCAGGAGTCACACTTCGTTGTCAGCTGGGGCTGCTGTCATCTCGCCGGGGAAAGGGTCTAAACCTGGCACTTATGCAGTGTTGGCAGGTAGCTCGGTTGCTTGCTGGCTGTTGGGTGGAGGCTTTAGTTTTTGCCACATGAGCCTCTCCTTAAGGAATCTCGGATCCCAGAAAATCTATGGCTAAACTGGAAGTCATAGCTGTGTGGAACTTCATCTCAGAAACAAAGGACCATCGTTCCTGTACACACCATGGGTGGCGTTGGGCAACCCTTGTAAAGGTAGGAAGAACCCACTGAAGGATAGAGATGCCAGTACAGTACTGGGAGGAGGCAATCACTGTGGGTAAATGCGAAGGCCAGCTACCATGTCACCTTAGCTCCAGCCTCACCCTCCACCGCCTAGGCACCTCAGATAGCCTCCTAACACCTCTCTCTGCTGCCCTCCTGCAGGTACTAACCACTCAGAAGCAGCCAGAAGTATCTTTCTGAAAGCATAAGTAAGATCCTGCCGTTCTTGTACTTAAAACCCTCCAATGACTCCCCCACTGTACTTAAGCACATTCCTCTAACCTATGAAGTTGTTTCTTTCTGGTTGGGAAATTCAGATCACAGCTTAAACATCAAGTCCAGAAAAGTCAGCCCAAGCCAATCTATCTGAAGGCAGACCCTCATGCAGACACTCCCTTGCTCAACTCTTACCCCTGCCCTCTGCCCCCACATATTTGCTGTTTGCTAGAGGAATCCTGAGTCTGTATTCAAGAGGAGGCAAAGAGACCACGCTTTAGGGAGTGTAGTCTCCTCCCATCTATAAGAGCTGACTCACAGTTACTCTATACCAGGCCAAGTAATTCTTCCTATCTCATCAATGTAGCAAAAGAGTTTGGAAGTTGTGTGTGGCCCGGTACTGACCAGTGAGAGATGAGTGTGTCTGTTGGAGCTTCCATTTTAAGGAAGTAGATCAAGCCTAAGCAGCAGAGCATCATTTGCCCCTGCCACTACCTTTCTGAAAGTGATTTTTTTGTGAGGACATAATGGCTGGAGCTGGGGCAGCCATCTTGTGACTCTGAGAAAAACAGCATGAGGACAAGAAACTAACACACATTGGAGAAAATTCAGCATCAGTTACTTTTATTCACCAAGAGGGAAAATTTTTAAGTGCTCTAAAGTTTCCTGAATACCTAGAGTGAGAGGGAGAAGGGTCTATGCCTTGAACTTGGGGTTTAATGCTATAGCTATTCATTTTGTGACAGCTTTTCTTATTCCCTGTTGTCTGCCTTGGTCAATATTCAATTTCAGTTCAGTTCATTGTCCGTCTGTGAACTCATTGCCTTAATTTCACAGTTCCACTGAGCGGCCCCTGACACTCATCCACATAACAGCCAGAGAGGCCCTTCTAAAATGTAAGACACAGTACATCACATCTTCTCAGGGCTTCGCCTGCCATTTGCTGTAAAAACTGAAGTTCCTACAGGTGGCAAATGACGTGCTCCGAACTATCACTTCCTTTGCATTCTGGTCTCAGACTTTTCCTTTTTCTGGCTTTTCTCTGTAAATTGCCCCCTGCACTCTTCTTCCAAGAAGCCACAATACTCTCCAGCCTCAGGGCTGGCAGAGATGCTTCTCCTGTGCTCGGCTTGGCCCCCACTGCACACCTCCACCAAAGGGCACCACCCAGTGTGACCTTGACGCCCGCCATATACAAACCGCAGTCCATCCTGCTCCCCACAGTCAGCCCTTCCTCCCCTCTTTTGTCTGAATTTTACAAAAACAACAACAACAACAAAAAAAAAAAACATTCATTTCAACCCCACACAGTATGCAAGGAGACATTTGTGTGCTTGTCTATTGACCATCTTCTTCCTGCTGTTATAGCTCCATGAGAACAGGGACTTTTTCTGTTTTGCTTGATGTGTTTCCAGTATTCACCCACTCCTGCCACACAGTGCATACTCAAGGGGTACTTGCTCAATGAGTGAACAGATGGTTGAAGTGTATGATAAAATCACATCACCATTCTGCGACTCAGTTGCCGCATCTCTGAAGCAAAGGATGATCATTACAGGGTTTCAGGGTTTTGTCCTTGTTCTCTTGGTCCACCTCATGTAGAGCAAGGGCCATCCCTCTTCTTTGAGAATCAAGGAGATGAGCAGCAGCCCGGAGCCAAGAATGGGCCGCTCTGCCACCCTCCCCCAGCTGCCTGGGTGGCCCTGGGCAAGTCACTTCACTCCCTGCTTGCAGTTCTCCATTCACAAAATCAGGCGGATGCTTACCTACCGCACTGAGGAGACGGAGCATTAATTAGTGCTTGTAAAGTACGCTGGTATTTCCCGATTAAAAGATTCAATTATAGTAAATTGTTACTATTAGGTAAATGAAAACAAAATAACAAGACTGTCCTAGGCACTATAATTCATACACGAAGCCCAGTTTAATAAATAAGGAACCATTACCTACATTCTATAATGATCTGTAAAGTGTTCTGCCTAAAAGGACACTTTTTCCAAAGTTTTAATAGTCTAAGAAAGTGAACTTAAGGAAATAACATGTCAACCTTTTCTAACCTAGAATGTCCCCTGGTTGTCAAATTTAATCCCCTCTATGTATCTGAGAAGACAATTTAAAAATGTATTGTGAAACAAAAAAAAATTAAATTTATTTTAGCATCTTGCCTATTTTATGTATGTTATCATGAAAAACCAAAGAGGATTATTTTAAGGTATAAAATACTTCAAAGAAAGCTGCAGTATGATTGTTCATATTTTTGATGACAACTAGAATTATGCAAAGACAGGAGAATGCAAAGAGCAATATCAAATTTGCAGGATCAAGAGTATGAAATTCGTTGGAAGTGCCATGAAGAAAGCAGGTTGAAGACCTTTACTTTAAAAGCTTTATTAAATTAAACTTAAAATCAACTTTTAATTCACCATGCCCAGCAAAAGACGCTTGCACACAGCTCAGGTACATTTCAAGCAAACATTTTTTTTTTAATTGAATCACCTTAATACTACCTGAGAAGCACAATTTCATGACATTACACCTCCATCCATCCATCTTCTGACTAAGGCAACCTTCCTTTCTCTCTCTTCTAAGTCTGCCTTCCTGTCTTCCTTTGCTTCCTGGTCATGCAGGGCCCCATGGTGATCTACTCTACCTGCCAGCTGCAAGAGCCTGGGAGGCTGCTTTTTTTCCTGTGATGGTGGAGTTGACTGGTGATACCCAGGGAGGGACGAGATTGAGGATCAGAACCTTTCCAGAAACACTTAAAAAATCTGACCAATGTGGGACCTCAGGAAGAAAGATCCCTGGAGTATGCGCCACTCAGCAGTTGGAGGAAGAGTGACCCAAGTGGAATGCCAGATGTTCTGTAGATCCCACCATGAGTCTGCCATTCACCCACTCTCTCAGGCTGCTAGAAACAGTACGTGGAGAGGCTTTTCTAAGTACTGAAATTGAAATCATTATTGTCTGCTAGACCTGCTTTTTGGATAACATGTTTCTTTGCCAACCAGACTGAAATTATAATTTCTCCTCCCAGAAATATGCATATAAACACAGAATTGTGCACCTGATTCCCAGAATCTTTGATACTTCTAAGAATCTTATGATCCCAGGCATGGTAACCAGTGGACACCAGATTAGAGAAACTGACTTGAGCAGCTCCACAGAGGGTCTTCAGGGGTGCACTGAGTTCCCACAATTATAGACATTTTCCTGGGGAAGTTTCCATTACTACCTTTGTGCTACCAATTTGTCACCCACTTGAAGTTAAGCATATCAGAGCTTGGGGGTCCTTGAAACACTAATTTTGCTCCCCTAGCCTGAGTCTGAGTTTCTCAAGGAGAAAAGTAAGTCTTTTTTGTGGTAATTGTGGCACAAAAAGAGTTTAAAAGAGAATTGAGGATGAATAAGTCAACCAGAGAGCCAAGCTGGTTCAACACAATAGTTGCTGACATAAAACAGGAACCAAGATTGCATTAGTTACTTTTCTCACTACTGAGCAGACAGAATGCCCAACATCCACTAGGTGAGGAAGGGAAGATTTATTTAGCTCATAGTTGGGAAAGGTTTCTCAGACCCATAATCACCCGGCTCCAAGGCAGGGTGGTCTGGCAGACTGGCATTGCAGAGGAGATATATTCATAGCAGACAGAAGGTAGCAAAGCAAGCAAGGGGCCATAGCAGCTTCTTTCTACCCCTTTTATATCTATGTAGGGTACTGGGATTAGGGCAATGCCAAACCAATCAGTGGGCTGATTTAGTAATCACACACCCTTAATCCCAGCATGACACATTCTAGATGCAGCCACCTCTGAAAAAGCCCCACCTATGACCACACGAGGCTTGGGGGAGACAACTAGACACAAGCCATAACGAAGAGACATCAAGCAGAGACACAGAAAACTGTATACACACAGATGATCTCATTTTATTTCCTGGATATTTTCAGTGTTTTCTACAGTAGACGGGTAAGTCATACAAAGACTATTTCAGACTTCATCAGTTTCATAACTACCAATTAAGGAGTCGTAGTCCTCTAGTTGCTTCTCAGTTTTTCAAGTGAATATGACTGACCCAAGGATCTTTTCAGAATGTTGACTGAGCAGAGTGGGGTAAAGGCTTGAGCACTGCATTTCAAACCAATTCCCAAGTGACGCTGGTGTGATCGTCTGCAGCTCATACCTGCGGGACCAAAGATAGCTGCACGTGGAAGTAGCATTAAGGGGTCTGTTCGCCATTCACTCACTCATCACGTCAAAGAGGTGCTGTCACTGGGTGGGCTTAAGGTGAGGAAAGGGTCACCAATACAGTGGTTGTGCAGAAATGTCGTGAACTTCCTCTACAACTCCGCTGAGAGAACTATCCAAGGAAATGTAAAATGAGACATACCTTGGTTGGAGTTTCCTACTTTCCATCTGGCTGTATTGATATGAGGAAGCAAGGATATTTCATTTGTATTTAGATTTTTTATCAAAACCACAATTGTTACCTAATTTTAAATTTTATCACACTGTTCAACATGATTAGATTATCAGGGAAGGTGAAAATTCTTATCCAAAACCAGAATTTCTGGGCAGCTTGTAGTGTACATTATTTAGCAGTTCATGGCCCCTCATTCTCTTTTTTCTTTGGTGACATAGCCCGGGGCCAGGCATCCCCCTCTGTTCACCCTGGAAAATCACTAGGTAAAGTTCTATGACTCTCACCAGCCTCTTTACAGTTTCTCAAATGCTAAAATACATTTATCAGCTTACGTCCTTATAACTTCCCTACATAACTTTTTAAAAGCATTGAACGGGCAGATTTTAAGAGCATCACACTCTTGCTTCAAATACACATGTTAATGGGCATCCATAAAACCAACGTCTCAGCATTTTCTTCAATTTGCAGGACCTTTTATTAAACAAAAATCCCCCAAAGTTCTCATTCCCCTTCCCCTGCAGTAAATTACTACTCTACTGTAGTTTAAAAGGACAAAACAGTTATTTCAAGTAAGAGAAACATTTTCATTTCCCTATTGGCACGGTTAACCCATGGTCCATTTTCTTCCCAAGGAGGATTCAACTGGTTAAGTCTCCATGTTAGAGATGAAAAACAGGCTGACAAGGTAGGAGGTGGGGAAGTGCAGTGGGCATGTGATCAGTGACACTGAGCTCCTGACCCAGCCTACCAGAAGAACCACTCTGTCCAGCAGCAGCCACTTCTCAGGGTCTCCTTCAGCAGTGGCACCTGGGTAGAGCTTACACAAGTCCTTGGCGCTCGTTTCTGCTCTGGCCCACGAGATTTTGAGAGTTGTTTCTGCTCTGTGACTTCAGTCTTCCTCTGAGTCCAGAAGAAAGTGGGCAAGGCAGTCTCTACTGGTGATTGCAGCTCTCCGTGCTGCTTCTATGGACCTGCTCTGGACAGAAGCCGGGTCAGCATGGTCAGCGGGCATCTATTCATCAGGAAGTTGCGGGTGCCCCATAAAATGCACATTTATCCATTCTTGGATGACAGTGCTGCTGTTTTGCAACACAGATTCTAGTGCTTTTCAGATAGTTACAGAAAATTAAAACAAAACAAACAAAAAAGACCTTGCATGTGCTTTACATTGAGTCCATATGGGTAAAGATAATTTGGTAGATTAAACAGAAGTCAACAAAGAACAAAAATACCATGCATAGATTTAAAAACCAATAACTCCTAATTTAGATGCATAAATAAGACATTCTTTTGACAAAAGAACCACTTAGCACGATAGAGACAAGCTCAAATAGTGTCAGTTTTTGTTCTAATATCATGTTCTAATATCTATAACAGATAGATAGATAGACAGATAGAATCTTATATTTCCTTTTCTAGTAGGCAAAATCACACATCACTACCCCGTAGGTGTAGGGAGGGAGCTTGTCCACAAGCTTCTCTCCTACCTGTATCACCCTGGCACAGTGTGTTGGCACCAGGGGGCACTGAAGGAGTGAACAATCCCAGCCACCATGGTGGAACCACCTCCTCTGCGTTCACTCCACCACAGCTGCAGCAGCTGCTTGCTCTTTCCTTCTTTCTTTTCTTTGCTTTTCTTTTTTAACAAAACATTTATAAGAAATGCATCTGGCTACTTTGGTTTCCTGAAGGAAAATCCATCCAGCATCATCTGAAACGATCTTTTCTGAGTCTACACTGCATCGGTACATTTCGTGAACTGAGTCTACACTGCATCGGCATTCACTAAGATGCCAAACCTCTGCAGTAAGAATTTCTCAACTGTCTCCCCAGTTTTCCTGTCCCTCTTTTCTTTTTCTTTTTTATGGTTTTGGTTTTTTTCCGGTACCAGGAATCGAACTCACGACCTCACGCTTGCCAGGCAGGCACTGTGCTGCTGAGCTAAACCCCCAGCCCCCATCCCTCTTTTCTTACTAACTGAAGCCCTGTGTTGTTGCGGCCAGCTACAAACATTTCCCAGCTTCTCTAAAGTACCAGGGTAGGTGATAAGATGGAAGAGAATTTGTCTCGTGGGACATTTAGGGGAGTTCTCCAAAGGCAGCTTGCTGATCTGATAGAAATGTTTCCTACCTTGCTCTTGATATCTGCCTACAGATCTGATGATGCATGGTAGGTGCTGTAGCACCTGTCTTTGAATCCTGAGGGATAATGACGGTAAAAGAAAAAGAAAAAACCAGCTTGCAACCTTAGGAGGACTAGGGAACTTCCATTTCATCCATACACTATCTTCTTACGGATCTCACAGTAAGTGAAAAAATAAATCTTATCTGTTTTAATTCACTATAATCTAGGACTGCTTAGCTCTAAAATAAAAGTATTAAAAAGGCACCAGCCAGATTATACACCCTAAAAACATCAAGGTTATCGATGGAGAATCTTTCATTATTATAGGAAAAGAATTGGACCAAAGAAAATACTTCACTGATCTTCTCTCCAGTTCCATGAAAGACATTGCATTATTGTGGAAAGGCTTGAACTAGAGTGTAATTTTAAGCATTTCCTTTATTGACGTGGTCAATTACAAAGTATTAACGAGTATATCCTACAGGGAAGTCTTGCAAAGCTTTATGATAAATCGAAATTCTCTGTTTCATTTACAAGGGAACTGCCCAGTTCCCCACCTCTTGGACCCCTTACCAGCCGCCCCAGTGTGGGGAACAGCAGGGTCTCTGCAAAGCTCTGTCCGTCTCCTGGGGTGCATGGACCGGGCAGGCAGCTGCCGGTGTAAGGATTTCCCTTCTCAGCACCCTGGTCAGCAGCCTCACCCTGAACTTCACTGCTCCAACACCCCTAGTTTTCATCCCACCCTAAGGAGGGACCTGGCCTCCAATTCTTCTGGTAAAAGAAGGCAGGAGGACCCCCAACCCAAAAACACTTTTGCTAGGGAAAAGCATATGTATCTACCCTGACCCAAAGAAAGAAATGTTTATGTCACCATATTGGTTAATTTAAATTTAAAATTTCTTTGAAATTTGTTCTGTTACCTTCCATATTATCATAGAGGATGGGAAAACTAACCTAGGACAAAAATAAAATGAGTATAAATATTTTAGAAGTGTGAATTTTTTAAAATGTCAAAATGTGGTCAATTGTTTTCAAAGAGTCTAATAAAATATGTTACTATTGTGAAATATTAGACATTATTTTAGAAAATAAAGGTGAGTAAAGCACCAAGCACTAAAACAGGTCTCATGGAATGCCCAAATCTATGTAACTATTCCATGCCAGGCTGGCATTATTGCTCATAGAGGTCTTTAGACAAAATTCACAACATTTAAAAATTCAAACTTTTACCTAAAAATGCCTTAAAAGGAAATCACATGGCCTGTAGGCAATAAATCATACCATACCAAGATTCCTTTAAATAGGTAGTAGATTTATATTCTCTCAGTAAGCTGAGCTTTTGTCGAGGGACTAAATATTTGAAATTGCAGAGTTTACATTAGACACACAGAACTGATTTTCAACTTAAAAAGATAATTAAATTATAAAACTTCAGGTTATTAAACTTTGGGTTGAGGAAGGCCTTTCTTTTAAAGTGAGAAACCATCACTCACAGAATGCAGTTAACCAGCAGCTGGGTAACATCTGAGATGCTTAATATTGAAACTAAAATAAGTAACGCCACAGAAGGCAAGAACAAAAGTGTTAGATCTCCCCTTTGCTCCCCATTTCACCACTACGGGTGTGTCAGACCCAGTTAATTTTTTTTAATTTCTTCTTTTGGTCCAGTTTAATCAATTTTTACAATTGTATCTTTTGTAAAAATTACGGCTATATCACACACACACACACACACACACACACACACACACCATCCTACATTCTTTAGGGATGGTGTAAGAGATTGTCAATGGCTTATTTTGTTGTTTGTTTGTTGGTTTTTATCATTCTCCATGTTTACTTTAAATGCAAACTTGAGAATATGCACCAACATAAGCTGCTTCCATGTTTGGAAAACCATTAAAACCTGTTAGGTTCCTCAGCAGTTTCTTCCAACACATCTCGTCCTTGCTTGTTTCGTGTCAGTGAGTGCAGCCACAATTCGGAAACCTTCACACAATACTCAGGCCCAGCTGTGATGCCATTTGTACACTGTACACTGATCACATAACTCAGTGTGGGGCGAGATTGGGCATGCATGCTTCACTAGCTGTTGCCTGGGTTTAGAGGGGCGGTGGGGATGTTGAGAAAAAAAGAGAATTTAAAACAATGAATGAATGGAGAGGAAGGGAACTATCACTGGAATGTTGAAATTGCAAATGAAACCCACGGAAGCCAGGAAATGCAAGAGTTAAGGCTCCCATTGCGCCCTTAATTCTGCCCCGTGTTGGACACGGGAGAAGTCGTGTACATATCTCTCACTACCAGATCTGGTAACACTCGGCCACACAGCCCACTTTGGATGGCAGTGAAGAAGCCAGTGGCTCCTTATGAAATGAGCTTGAAATACACGGAGAGGTTAACAAGGTACTTTTTCCTGTAAAACTTTAATGTTAATTATAAAATCGGATAACACTGTTACAGTGCGAAATATGCAATATGTGAGGGGCAATGCTTCCCTGGGGCATGGCTGAAATGCAGTGTGTTCACAGTGGAATTTTCCCAGCTTCGATGGAAAAGAAACTGGAAATAATTCTTTCTCCTTAGAATATATCGGAAAGTTAGCTATGTAGCAAAACTTCTGAATCTCAACTTTGCTTAACACAAGAACACATTTCAGAGGCTGTAGATTATAGTTAGCAATATACCAGTATCATGGAGTAGGATATGCAAAAGGATAGGTAATTTTTTCCCCGCCTTCCTCCCCTTAAAACATAAGAACAAAAATTCTGGCTAATTCTGGGAAGAGTTATCTCTCTTGATATTTATCTTTGTCATGATGTGTGTTCTTGACAGGTGAGTGTCTCTCTGAGTCTATACAAGGTAGAAAGAAATCAGCACAAGAGTGTGTACATTTGGAGATTAAAATAACATCAGGGTGGGAAAATTTGCAAAAATGATCTGTAAAATGACTGTTCCTTACACCCACAGAGAAGATCCTGGAAACTGAAGGAATAGTGCCGATAAATCAGTCCAGGGTTAGTGAGGCAAGGCTGCAGCTTTTGAGTAGCTGAAGTTTGAAGAGTAAATTAACACTCCCACAAGTAGTTGCATACTTTATAGGGTTTAGTATAAAATGACATATTGCACTTTTGTTAAAAATATTATTAAGAATGTCAAGCTGCTGACATTCCTAAGACTGTCAGATGTCCCCTAAAGCAAGGATGAGCACATTTAAAACAGGGCCATGCCTATATGAGACTACGTTGCAGATTCTGGGATCCCAATTTCTCTCCTCTGCCTTTCAGATTACAATTATCACTGCTGTTGTTTGTGTGTATGTGTGATTCTTAGTTCTCCTCCCAGCCTGTAATTCTGCATAGACAAAGACTCTGCAAAAAACACAAGCTCTGGAATCAGACGATTTTGCCTTAGATTCCCAACCTCCATCCCTATTAGTTGGAAGACTAATTCACATTACCATCTCTCAGACAGTTTCCTCCTCTGCCTAAAGTGCAGATGATGGGAATACCTTCAGGATGGGGTTACTGTGAGAATAGCTCACTATGCTCAGCACACAGTAAGTAAACACAAGTGGTGGCTGTTCTCTTGATTCCATGTAAAGTTATTGTAGGATTACACTAGAAATTCAAAATCTCCAACAGTATGGGACTGGTTAAAAGTAGCATGGCATGCTCATATGGTGTACTGTTACAGAGGTGGCTCTCTGCTTCTGCCTGGAAGTGTTTGTTCACAGCACTGCCTGTAAGGTAGGGCCAGCCAGCAGCACCTGAAACACCCTATAGCTGGTTACTGAGACAACATCTAAGACCCCAGACCTAATAAATCAGGAAGTCTGTGGGAAGTGCCTGATCACCCAAGGTGTACCAAGCCCTCTGGGTAAGACTGTGGGGCTCCCAAGTGCAAGGGCCACTGGCCAGCCATAGGACTTGGATCTGGGAGCTACAGAAGAAAATCTTCTAAACTGTATTTTTATAAAATTACAAAGGCAAGGTACAAGAGACTTCCCAATGGGTTGCAAGTAAGGCCCATTTCTCCACCTTGGCTGACTGTAAATGGGGCATTGGAGGGAATCGCTCTGAGTCCTAAGACATTCATTATTTTCCCTTGGGAAAAGGGACTTGTAAAAGTTGTCCCTTTTTCACTTTCTGTACTATTAGAATTTTTCACTATACATAAGAAATACTCTATACACAAATATGAGTTATACTTCTCATGTGATTTTAAAAATATTTTGAATGAATTATTTTTGAGCATCTTAAATAATCTCTTATTAAGTAATACCTCATTTTAAACATTTTAAAGAAAGCAAGCATATTCTAAATGTGAGTGAAGGAGGGAAAAAAAGAGCATGGCTTTGGTTAATTAGAATGAGGCCAGAATAAAAAGTATTTGAAAGTCAGGCAGAATACTAAGTAAGGGCTGTTCTTGATAAAGCAAGAATCAACCAGTCTGTGGATTTCCAAGCAATGGAGCTGAGCAAACCCTTTTTTGCCTGGGGAAATCCTGACAGCAGGACCTCTAATTTCATGAAATAAGCCAGGTTGACCTCAAAAACTGTTGGCAAGGAAATTGCACGGGAGTGAGGGCACTTCACACAATTCTCTCTTCGGGTTTTCATTCTTTTAGCGTTGGTTGCCATGGAAATCTACACCTGCCAGTCCCCTGGGGTCTTTAAGCCTAAGGTCTTTGAGGAATCAGGCAGGAGAAAACTGGGGACAATGGAGATTTTCTAGGATTCTTTCACTTGGTGATTTTGCTGATGGTGTTTTCTGAAGCCTAGTTGTGAGCCGTGGAGAAATTCCATCTGTACTCTCCCCTTTATTTACCGTGTTCTTGCCCTTTGGAACCTTGAAACCATTAGATAGGAAGGCATCAGTGCATAGTTATCTTGTGTACCGATATGAAATGGGGTCAAATGCAGGAATAGCATTGCTTTCAGAATTCAGTAATGATAAGAGTCTTTTATATTTACAGTGAGAAATTCTTACCCAAAGAACCCAGGGACCGTTAAATCTTTAAAAGTTGCCTCGAGGCAAAGTGAGAGCATACATTTTGACTCTTTTCAGTGCAGAGTGTTAAAGTCACTAAGACAGGTGGTCACCAGCTGGGAAGCATGAGCTCAGCCAGGTGACCTCTGAAAGCCCCTTGCGGAGTAAGAATGTGTGACAATTGTAGTTACAGACCAGAATGATCTCTGCTGGCCCCTGCTTGAGACTCAGACCTGATCAGATACACGGCTCCGTGCCTTCCTTCTCCTCCCACAAGAATTTAGGTTGAGCAAGGATTACACGCAGTTCTCTCCCCCGCCTGGGAGGGGGCAACAGACTCTTTCAAGGTGTGGAACTGAGCTCAGGCTGTTTGTGGATTGCTGGGTGGTGCATAAGAAGGTGATACAAAGCAAATAGGGAAAGTAGGTCCCAGCACTAGCTTTCAAACTGTCAGGAATACACGGTACATGGCCTCAGCTAACATTTTCAAAGGACAGGATACTTGTGTTCATTTTTACTTGACAAAAATAGCCTTCCTTCTGCAACATGATTTCAACATTGACCGAGAGGTTTTAGGCAGGGCTGACATGCGTGGGGCATGTGTGTATGTGCACATGTGTGTATGTGTGTGTGATTTTTAATTTTGTTATCATGTGTATTCTCTTTGTATTCGGCTTGCGTATTAGATTCACAGTTTTAATAGTTTCAATGAGACCTAACTTACATACTATAGTCTGCCCATTTTACGGAATTCAAGGACTTGTAGTATACTTTTGGAATTGTCTAGCCATCACTACAACCCACTGCTAGAACATTTCCATCTCCCTGAAAAGATTTCTTGTGCTCAGCTGTGGCCAACCTTTATAGACAAACATTAATCTGCTTTGTGTTTCTAGGGATTTCCCTTCACTAAGCATTTCATACAAAAGGAATCATATTTTATCTATGAGTGTGTATGTATACACACATCCACAATACTATATACATTGTACTGTTATTATTATATAGTAGTAATCTTAATATGTGTGTATTGGGTATATACATAAACATCTTCTTTGGCCTCTAGCTTCTTAAATTTAGCATAATGATTTTTTAAAAATTCATTTGCGACCTAGCACGTACCATGGTTCATTGTATTGCTGAATAATATCCCACTGCACGAGTATACTACATGTTGTTTACCTGTTCAGTAGTTGATGGCACTGGATAGTTTCCCCTTGGGGTTCATTTGGAATAATGCCACTATAAGCAGCCACATAAAAGTATTTGGGAGTAGAATCACATTAGACCCCTGCTAGAACCATATAAAAGTTTAACACGAGAGGGTAAAAGACCAAAATATAAAACCCCAAACTATAAAACGCTCAGAAGAAAATGATGCAAAAGCTTCATGACATTGGGTTTGGCAGAGATTTTTTGGATATGACACCAACATCATGGATAAGAAAAGAAATAATATACAAATTGGACTTCATAAAAATATTAAAGAATTGGGCATCAAAAGATACTATCAACAGAGAAAGAAAACAAGCCATGAAATAGAAGGAAAATATTTGCAAATTATATATCAGAAAGGGATTAATGTCCAGAATATAAATTCCAGAATTCAACAACGGAAGACAAACAACTCAATTTAAACACGGCCAAGGGACTGGAAAAGATATTTTTTCGTAGAAGATATGCAAGAGGCCAATAAGCATATGAAAACATGATTGACATTCCTAATCATTACGGAAATGCAAATATAAACTATACCAACTTGCACCCATTAGGATCACTACTGTCCAAAGAGAGAAGAAAGCAGGAAAGGAAAGGAAAATAACCAAGCAGGAAATAACAAACGTTAGTGAAGATTTGGAGAAATTGGAACCTTGTGCATTATTGGTAGGAATGTGAAACAGTGCAGCTTCTGGGGAAAACAGAAAATTTTGTTAAAAATGGAATTACAGGACTGCTATATGACACAGAAGTACCATATAATTTTCTGAGTATCTCCACTTCTGGGCATACACTTGAAAGAGTTAAAAAAAAAAAAAAAGGGTCTTGAGGAGATACATGTACATCCACTTTCATAGCAGCATATTTCACAATAGCTGCAATGTGGCAGGAACTTGAGTACTCAGTATGAAGGCATGAGTATAAAGGGACCTATATGCACAGGGGAACATTATTAAGCCTTTAAAAGGAAGAGATTCTGACATATACTATATGGATGAACCTTGAGGACATGATGCTAGGTTAAATAATTCAGACACAAAAAAAATCAATACTGCATACTTACATGTGATACTTAGTGCAGTCCAAGTCATAATTAGTCTTGTTATTGTGCTTGTTTTTTTGGGTATTTTTGGTACTGGGAATCAACCTCAGCACCTTGCACGTACCAGGCAGACACTTACACCACTGAGCTATATCCCCAGACCCCAATTTTATTATTTTAAGTTTGAAATTGGAAAGTCTACTTCCTTCAACTTACTTATTTTCCAAAATTCTTCTGCTTGTTTGGGTGCCATGCATTTCCATTTATAATTTAACTTGCCAAATTTTTTTTTTTTTTTGATACCACGAATTGAACTCAGGACTTCATGCGTGCCAGGTAGGCTCACAGGGGATATAGCTCAGCTGTCTCTTTCTTTTTTCTTGCTCAGTGTTATGGTTTGTGTCTAAAAGTGCCCCTGCAATCTCTTGTGCTCATAGGTTGGGCTTTTTCAGAGCTAGCTGGATCTAGAGTGTATGGTGCCAGAATTGCTTCATAGGATTACGGGTGTGAGTGCTACTCACCCTAAGTAGTATGGATAAGATAGAAGGGGCAGAAAGGCGCTGTTAAGCTCCCTTGTTGCATTTTGCTTCCTTGTGGGCACTATGATCTGTTTCTCCTCTGTGATGCCCCTCTGCCAAGCCACCCTGCCTTGGCACCAACTGATTATGGCCGGAAACCTCCACAAACAGTGAGCTAAATAAACCTTTCCCCTTTCAACTTTAGGTATCAGCTATTTTTTTTTTTTTGTATCAGCTATTTTGTTTCAGCAGTGAGAGAAAAGTAATAAGGACAGCCAATTTAAATACTTATCAATTTTGTTGCTTTTTCAAAGAACCAACATTTGGCTTTGCTAGTATTTGCTATTGCTTTTCTGTTTTCTGTTTCACTGATTCCCACTTCACGCTTCATGATCTCTGTTGTTTCCCTTGCTTCAAGTTTATCTTGCTCTAGTTTCCTTAGGCAGAAGCCTCAATTATTGATCTGAGCTGTTTCTTCACTTCTGATACAGTGGATAAAGTTCTCAGATTCTCTCTAAATACACTCTAACTGCACCTCACAAATTTTGTTTTGTTTTAATTTTCACTGAATTTAAAATACTTTCTTATTTTTGTATGATTTCTTTTTGATCCATGAATCATTTAAAAACATGTGTAGTCTTTGTAAAGTCATTGAGTCTTGCTTTAGGCTCTGATGTACACAATCTACCCTGGAGAATGCTTTATGTGTGCTATTCTTGAGCCAAGTATTCTACAGCTATCCCTTAGTTCAAATGAGATGATAATGCAATTTAGATCTTATTTTTGTTAATTTTCTGTCATTATAGAGCACTATTTTATAAATGCTTGAGAATAAGTATTGAATTTTCCTACTATTACAGTAGTACCTTCTTTCACTAATGCTTGTTTGTGAACAATTTGGTTTGCGAACAGAAGCATTTGGCAAAATTTTGGTTTTGTTTGTAGACAGCATCAGGTGACAAACACAATCGTGGCCATGTTTCCCGCATGAACATTAACATGCCATCTTCTCCAGAATCATAGAACGAATTTAGTTCATGAGCCACGGTACCGCTGTATTATCAGGTGGCCTTCTTCTCTCTTCAACTCTTTCACTTTTTGCTCCTTGTATCTGGGGATCTGTTGTTAGTTGTGCACATGCTGATCAATATAGTGTCTTCCTGATGAATGGGCTCTTATGGTGTAAAATACTCTTCTTTGTTTCTAACAGCATATTTTGTCTCATGAGCTATTTTTTTCTCATACCAGACCATTACAGTTCTCACGAGGTTGCTTCTTGCATGGTACATAATTTTCATGCTTCAATATATTGGAGTATTTGAACCAGAGGCATCTCTTACAGACAGCAGATAGCTGGGTCTTGAATTTTTATACAGCCTGACAACCTCTGCCTTTTGCTTGGAATGTTTAGTCTATTAATATTTAATGTAATTTTTGATGTGGTTTGATTTGAATCTGTGATTTTACTGTTTGCTTTCTCTGTTTCACATCTCTTTTCTTCTTTTCTACATTCTTTACTAATTTTGGGGATATTCTGTAGTATGCCATTTGAATTTTTTCTTATATATTTCAAATATTTTAATGGTTATCTCAGGACTTATGGTATAAAACTTTATAATTTATTGATTAATACTAACTTAATTCTTAAAAAATACAGAAACTTATTGAAGTACCCTCCATTTTGAACTCCTTCCATTTTGCCTTCTCTCTTTGTCTCTGCCTGTCTGTCTCTGTCTCTGTCTCTCTGTCTCTGTCTCTCTCTGTCTCTCTCTGTCTCTCTCTCTGTCTCTCTCTCTATATATATATATATATATTTATGGGTTATAAGCACATTAATGCAATTTTGTAAGTATTATTTTATGTAATTTTTTAAATCTTAAACAAGCTGGAAGTCATGCATTTATTTCTATATTTACTTTCCATAATGTTCCTTATTCCTTCATGTAGATTCAAGATACCATTTAGCCTAATTTCTTTCCAGTCTGAAGTACTTGCTTTAGTATTTCATCAACAACACGCACTTATTATTTTTTTGCTGGGAATATCTTTATTACTCCTTCAGTTCTGAAAGATAGTTTCATTGGATTTAAAATTCTGAGTTGACAGCCATGTACTCTTTCATGATTTTGAATATATCAGCACAGAGCTTTCTAGTTCTCTTTGTTTTGAATGAGAAGTCAGCTGCTGATTACCTTGCAGTTGCCCTGAAGATGATGAACCATTTTTCTCTTATGTTCAAGATTTCTTTGTCTTTGGTTTCTGACAGTTTGACAGTGACAAGCCTGGGTGTGGTTCTATGCTGCCTGGAGCCACTGAGTGTATCAGATCTGTAGATTCCCTTCGATTAAATGTGAAAAAATATGATCAATAATATCAAATTGATAGGATAGTTGTAATTGATAGCATTCTTTGCAATTAGCTGAATATCCCAGAGACAGCCTCAGAGATTCTTCTCTTTCTTCCATATTTTTTACTGTTCTTCAGCTTGAATCATTTCTATTGATGTATCTTCAAGTTTACACAGCCTTTCTACCTTGATCACAGATCTGCTGTTGAGCTGTCTTCACTTTCTAGTGAAGAATTTCTAGTTACGTTATATGCCTTATATTTCTTTATTATCACTCTATTGGACTAACCACATTTTCATACTACTCTTCAATTCTTTCAAAGTTACATTTAGTTGTTTGAATGTTATTTTTAATATCTGTTTTGAAGTCCTTGCTGAGTCCATCAACCAAATTCATTAAAAATATCAGGTATTGACTTACAACTTTTTTCCAGAACATGGGCCACATTTTCCTTTAATTTATGACTCACAATTTTATTTGAAAACTAGATATTTAGAATAATGTCTGTAGCAACTTCAGAATTGTAATTTTTCTTCCTGCTGCTCTATTGTTTGTGTCTTCAGTTAGCAGTTTCTCTGAACTAACTCTGTGAAGTCTGCTTTCTCAAAAGTGTGGAGCTCACTGACGCCTTTGCTCAGGTTTGTTGTTATTGTCTTCGCACTTTTGTATTGAGCCTGGCTTTCTAGGGCTTAAGTCAGCTTGGCTCAGCGGTCTGTCCCTGATTGGTCAGAGGTTGTACTCAGACACCTGGAAACAGTAACGCTTTCACCATTTGATGATGCATCTGTGTGGGGATTGGGAAATGCATTTAAAGTTCAGAGATTTTACAAGACTGCCCTGGTTTTTACTTTCAGTGTGTGCAAAGCCTCACAATCACACAGAATGAGCATCTAGTGAGAGATTTTTTCAGTCTCTCATGAGTGCCTATGTAGCCTTGCATGCGTACACAGCCTTCCAGATGACCAGAGATATCCTGAAGCTTTTCAAGGTCTCTGGCTGTCTCATTCCCCAACCCATCCTACTAAAATTCTTTCACCTACCAGGATCACAGCTGTAGGCTAGTTGTTCTGTTGGCCTTGCTGCTTTGTCTGCCATGAGATCATATGTTTTCAAGAACACTTAAGAATGGGATGTTTTTCTATACCCCATTCCAGACCAAGTCATCTCCCTCCTGTAGTGAAGGTGTGATTGTCTGGACTTGCCACACCTTGGGAGAACTTTGAGTGCAGTGGGTCATGTGAGTAGGGTGAAAGGCAGCATCCCCAGGCCAAATGCCATAGATTTTTGCAGTTCTTACACCGAGATTTTTCAAAATAAATGATTACATATTTGTTTTAAGTTAATGGTGGATTTATCTTAAGAGCTGCTACTGCTTTTGATGGAGTATTTGCCAAAATTAGGAGCCTTTGAAACCCCAGCCAAGGAGCTGTTGAGAGAAAGAAACCTAGCTACTATTGCCTTATTCCAAAATAAAGCAACTAAATATTAGTCTGGAGTTTGGAAAATTTCCTCAAATTTTATCTATAGCATATAGTCTGTAGATATAAATATAGATGGTAAGAAGGATAAAGTAACTGGGTTTTAGTTCTGATGCTGCTGCCCACAAGCTGCAAATCCCATGGCACTATTAATCTAGCTGAATCTCACATTCCTCAGCTGTCAAAAAAAGTAACTGGACTTAAGTTCTCAAGAGGATCTTTATAGGACTAATATGTGCACTTCAGATTAAGAAGCAAGACATTCTGAGAGAAGCTTAAAGGCTCACAGTAACAGGGACAGTAGAAGCAAGCCTGCTCCACTAAGACACTTTGAGCTACTACCTTGGTAAAACCTGCTGGGGAACATGGACTGGGCTCAGTACAGGTTCTCTGAGAACAGGACATGCACCTAGACCAAGCACGCAGACCTCTGATGTCCTGGTACCATCCAAACTTCCAAACGCTGGCCTGCTTGAGAATATAAGTAGCTCCATGACAAAATACAGATTCTGATTCTGGAGATTTGGAGCGGGGGACGAGATTATGTATGCAAACATCTCAGCCAATCTGGATGGTGTGCATGTTGAATGCAAAAAATCAGCGAGTCGATGGAGTTGATAGGGAAGCCCAGCAATCACCATGAAAATCATAACTGTTTTTATTTATCACTGAATTCCCAAGGCCTATCATACCGCCCATTATACATACATATATATGTGTGTGTGTGTGTGTGTGTGTGCTATATATCTATTATATATATATATCTGTGCTATATATGTCTGTGTTTTATATATGTGTGTATGCTATACTTATATATCTATTATGTATATCTGTGTTATATATGTATGCATTTTATGTATATATGTGTGTGTGCTATACATATATATGTTCAATTTTAAAGAATATCTTTGCAAAAAAGAAAAACTGATGTAGTAGGTCTTGCTAATCCATCATCCCTCTCCAGATACAGCTAACAACCATTGAGCCTTTTCAGTACTATTGAAAACACCCAATAGAGGGCCAAGGATATAGCTCAGAGGCACAAGCACCTGCCTGGCAAGCTTAATGTCCTGCGTTTGATTCCTGGTACAAAAGAAAAGAAATTTTTTAAAAATGAAAACACCCAATAGATTGTGAGAGCTGAAAATGAATGTGATATAACACTTGAATTTTGAAATTAGAAAGTTGCAGAAATTGCCTTCCCTTGAGACTATTGGTAAGAGATCAGCACAATAACAATATTGAGATATCAATATTTAGATGGAGGGCTCTTTTTCTAGGTGCAAAAAATTTTGCGACTAGAAGTATTATCTACAAAGACAGTTAAACTTTTGAATATGGAAGTAAATGGCATTATTCTTTGCAAACTTTTTAGCAAACTCTCTCATATGGAACAAGGTTCAGCAGCGTGTGGGAAAAAAGGAAAGGAAATGACACGAAGAGTATCCAAACTGAAATGGGACAAATAAATGGACGTTGTAACAGGATACTTTTGGACTGACAGAAAATCCTGATTCTTTAGAAAACACAAAAGCACGTTAGAACTGAAGTTAGAACTGAAAGGACTTCTGACTCTAAGTTGTTTTGAGAAATATCTTTACATCTTTCTAAGTGTTTCTTGGTCTTGACTGTGGTAGCTCTGAGTTCTGTAGAGGGAGGGAAAAGCTGGGTACAGCCTTTCTGAATCCCATGTGCTCATGGCAATGATGGATCTAGAAAGAAACAATTACAATCTAAAGTACCACTCAGGCTGTGACCCCCAGAACTTGCCCAGTCTTAATGAAGCTGCTTTTCTGCACGCTGGATGATGGTCACTTCCCAGCAGCCAATAGCAATGTGCATCCAGAGAAACCCTCTGTCTTGGTGCCTGCTGGAGAGCAGGACTCTTTGCCTAGCAGAGGCACCATCAGTTTCTGTGAAAAGGCTGATCTCCAAGCCCCACCATCTCAGCCTTTTCCCTTATTAGCGGGAAATGCATTTATTCTTTCTGGCCTGACTCCTGGAGGTGACAGTCTTATGCAAATAAGACCAAGCTAATAACTGAGATTTTTCAGTTATCCCTAAATGCCCTTCTCTAGCGCATAAGACAAAAGGCTTCTCCTTGACCATCCAGGTATCGCAGCTGTCTTTTTACATCAAAGAAGAATAGGAATATCTGGTAATCTCAACAACTAATTTGAAGACAACAATATGCAATATAACAACGATTGTTGAATTCCTATCATCTTGTTTGGTGGAATTCTGTATCATTTATATTTTTTTGTTTTTGTTTTTTGTTCTTTTTAGTGGTTTGATCCGTCTTGCATTCTTACATCTGGTAATCTGACCAACTTCGATGAAAATAAAAATATGTAATAAAACAGCCACTGTTAATCCCTATCATTTTGTTCTAAAACCCTGTATCATTCTTATTGCTTTTGCTTTGTTTTGTTTTCATCTATGTTGCTGGGGATTTTGCTATAGTTCTTTTTTTTAATACTCTTTAAAATAAATTTTTTTTTAAAAAGAAAAGGAAGAAGAAAAAGAAAGCAATAGCTAGATTCTTCTCTGTCCCAAGCAGAAGATGGCCTATGCCTCAAACAAAGGAAATACAGGCAAGCAAGGCCCTTGCTGTCCCTGGCAATGCATGTGACAAAAGGGTTGCTCTCTTCACCTGAGATCACTTTGAAAACACCAACTGAGCTGGTTCTGCAGGCAACAGATCCATTTGCAGAACATCTCTGCAGTGAGAATGGTTCCAAGGGCCTAGAGTTTCTGCCTTCAGAGGACATTGGTCCAGAGTTGAGCTCTGTGGGAAGAGCAGAACCATGGGGACAAGATGAAATGCAGAGGCTTTTTCATCGCTGAACTGTAGGTGGCTGAAGTGGGACCTCAAATACCTGGGTAAATCCAGGATGGATGGAACTCTTGACTCTTTCTGGAAGCAGAGAGAAGTTTCCAAGGGAATGAATGCACCCTTGTCTCACTCTGCTCTGTCCACCACCTTCTGTTGCCCCTTATGGGAACCCACACAGTTTTGCCCATCCTCTCCCCCTGCAAGCTGAGTGAGGTCTGTACTCACAGTGACTATGTGAACCAAAAAGATAGCTCACAAGAGAAGAGCAAGCAATAGACCAGTTCATTTGTCCCTACAAGGTCTTTCCCATCTCACTCCCTGTTTTGATTTTAGACTCAGCAACTTTTGAAGAATGGCATTAATGATTGGAATGAAGATAGAGAAAGAGGGTCTGTAAATGCTCTAATAAGAAGTCTGCAGGAATCAGGAAATTTCACTTAGGAAAGTTAATACTCTGTGCTCATCATTGCCTTCATAATGCTGGGAAGTTCTCAAGAACCAAAGATAATGGGTTTTAAGGAAAAATAACATCTTTTTTGAAATTCTAAGGGATCTATGTAACTCATAGGCCCACAGGCATTCTGATGAAAAGGTTACAACCTGCAAAATGATGAAACATTTACCCCTTCCTTTCCATTTCTGTGAAAGTTTGTAGTCAAGGGAGTGGCAATGAATACTAAATGTGAATGGTGCTACTCAGTTTAGGACACTGTGTGAATAAGTGAAGGCATTCATTTATAAAATAAGCCATATTTTAAAGACCATATAATCAATTTGTGGAAACTAACCTCTCATTGTTCCATAAACATCCCCTGATATAATATTTTTAGATAGTTACTTCTATCAAGCCAAAAAGTAGTTCTTTTAAAAGTCTTCTCTTTGGTAAGTATTTCTTCCCTCCCCCACTACTCAGGCTTACTTATTTTTTTCTTTTTAACAAATGCAGAGAGAAAAAGTAAAAGCAAAATAATAAGTGTTTAAAATTCCAAGGTTTTACTTGAAGCCAAGGCTGCAATTCTAGGCAACTTTGATCAGGTAAATTAACCCTAAGTGCCTCAATTTTTCCCTCTAGAAAGTTGAAATAATGCATTAGTGTTTGATCTGAAGATTTGTAAAGGCATTTAGGGACTGAATAAAACCCATCAGTTGGGATGTCTGTTTGCAGGAAGTTGCAATAGCAGTGCTTTTCCTCCTTCCTGCTAAACTAAGTACCCTGGGCATTTTGTGCATGTACACACACACACATACACACACACACACACACACACACACACAGCAGTTCAGGTAGGGACCTTCGGACCTAAAGAACATTGATGGAAAATTCCCTGGGGTTTCCTTTGCTTCACATATCCCAAAGTATATACAAACAAAGTGGCAATCCAGAAACACCAATGATCATAGGGAAAAAAAGAGAGAAAGAAAGAAAAGCTTAAAAGAAAGTCTGTTCTCACTAATCAAAGGGCCAAGAAAAGGAGTCTAGGAAGACAAAAGCTTTTAGATAAGAATTACTGTACTCAACCTCATGCCACACAAAAAAATTATAACCTCAAACACATTTGTCAAAGGTCAAGTAGAAATCCTAGGGTCCATCTATCTTTGGCAGAGTGGAGCAACGTACTCCTACCCCAACCCCTTACAGGACAGTGTTAGTGGGAGACATATGCAGACTCTGAAATTCCATCCATGTATTTCACTGTCAAGTAGCCTCTAAGGCAGTGGTGGTGAACCTATGGCACATGTGTTGTTCTGAAGACAAAAGATGTTAACATATGAGTTATTTTTCCTAAACTAAAACCTCAGTATTCAGGTTTAATTACAGTGTTGGCACTTTGCCATAAGTAAGTGGGTTTGGGGACACTTGTTTCTAAAAGGTTTGCCATCACTGACCTAAGATTTTGGGTGTCAGTAGAGGCAGAGTAGAGCACTCAGATTTCCACCCCTACATAGCAGTATAAAAGTATACCTGCCTCTTCATCTGCCAATATCATCAGAGTCTGATAATGCACAAGACTTAAAAAAATTTAGATCTGAACAGGCACTTCTCAAATGAAGAAACACAAATGGCCAATGCATGTATGAAAAAATGTCCAATATCGTTAGCAATCAGAGAAATGCAAATCAAAACTATAATGAGCTGTCATCTCACCACAGTGAAAATGGCTATTAACAATAAACAAAAATATCAAATGTGAAGAAAAAGGAACTCTTATACACTGTTGGTGGCAATGCAAATTAGTGCAGCCATGTGCAGAAGAATATGGAGATTCTTCAAAAAACTAAAAGTAGATATGCCACATGATCTCGCAATCTCACTCTTGGGTATATATCCTTGATGAAGTGTTTTTAAACATACAACCTAAGCAAGAAAACAATAGTAAATTTCATCACATCCAAAAGCAAGTATTTTGATGTGGAAGATCTCTTTAAGAGGATAACACCAAACAGCAGCTTCAGAATTGGAGAAACATTTGCAAATCACATGACGTAAGTAAGGCTTCTGTATTACTCACTTTCTCATTGCTGGGACAAAATACCCAACCTACACAGTTTCAAGGAGGAGAGGTTTATTTTGGCTCATCTTTTCAGAAGATTCAGTCCATAGTTGTTGAGCTCTGAGGCAGCAAGGGCATGGCGGGGAGGGTCTGGCACAGAAGAGCTGCTTATGCCTAGGTGAGAAAGCAGAGAGAGAAGGGAAGGGAGGAGCCAGGGAGGGAGATGAACCTCTTCCCCTCAGGCCCCAGAGGTCTGCCTCTTCCCACTCTGGCCCTCACCTCCTTACAGGACATTTAGCACAGTGCCCCCGTCATCGATCTGATCACCTTCCAAAAACTCCACTTCCGCACACATGAGACTTTGGGAGATATTCTACATCCAAACTAGAATAGACTTACATCTAAAATACATAAAGAACTCTTAAAATGAATAGTGGCACAGGTATATAATCCCAGCACTCTGGGAGTCCAAGGCAGGAGGAAAATAAGTTTGAGCCCAGGCTGGACAATTTAGTGAGTTAGGGAGACCCTGTTTCAAAATGCAAAATAGGAAAGGACCAGGAACATACCTCAGTGTGAAGGCCATGTGTTCAATCCCCAGTACAACCAAAACATATATAATCACTATACAAGTAGGTCACTCACGTGTTGCTGATGATAATGTAAGATGATACAGGTACTCTGGAAAGTGTGTGGTATTTTCCTAACAAAACCACAAACAATCTTACCATATGGTCAAGCAATTGGACTCTGGTACATTTATCCAAGAGAAATGAAATCTTACATTCATATCAAAACCTGATTGTTCCCAGCAGCTTTAGAACCGTACTCATACAGCAACCTGGATACATCTCGAGGGCATTATGTGGAGCAGGAGAAAAGTCAGTCTGAAGAGCTCACACACTGTAGGATTCCACTCATGTAACATTTTTTAAATGATAAAATTATACATTTGAAAATAGATTTGTGATCCCAATGATTTAGGGATGTTGGCTGGGATGAGGGCAAATGTTACTACACGGGGTAGCATAGAACAGATCACCTTGACTGCAATGATGCTTCTACAAATCCAAACAAGTGCTAGAACATGCCCCATGGTACCCATGCCACATTCCAGAGGTTGATACCATCCTATCATGATACACATCCAGGACAGAAACTGGGAGACAGGTACGTATGGCTCTCTAATTATTAAAGACAACAATTACCTAAGTCTATATCCATGTTGCTTTTTCTAGTTTCACTAGAAAGAAGAACCCAATCTTTTTTCCCAAGAATTCTGGATCCATCTCCTTGAACCTAAGAAACTGGAAATGAATTAATTTTCTTCCTTGTTATCATCAGCCTCTCTTCTCTAGGCAAGCTATGAAGTAATACTGTGCATTCAACCGAACATACACATCCACACTCTCACACACACATCCATTCATACTCATATATACTCATACACACCCTCACACATGCACCCTTAAACACTTGGCCCCACGAATCCCTCAAAATGCTGTTTGATCACTTGGTTCCACTTGGCAACAAACTTCTTGAATGAATGGTCCATGTCCACAGTCTCCATTTTCAGTCCTGTTGTGTGCTTCGCTTGCATGGGCCTGGCTCTTACTCAAGCCCATAAGAGCTCACTTGAATCAAGATCATAAGTCCAACTGGTGCTTTACTCTCCCATCCTGACTGGAGACATCAACAGCACTGGACACAATGACTCTGACTTCCTTTGTGAAAAATGTCCTCCTGGGTTCCATGATTCTGTGTTCTCCAGGTTTCTCTCCTTCCTTTCTGGCCACTTTTCAGTCTTCTTCCGGGATCCTTTTGGCTTCTGTTTCCTCTTCTTGGCCTCTCACTGTCAAAATTTCTTGGAGTTTGGCCAGAGGCCCCCTTCCTTCTTCCCATCCTATTTCATTTCCATGGCTTTAAGCACTATCTATGTGCTGACAAGTCCAGAATTTATATTTCCAACCGAGAATTCTCCCCTGAATTCAAGCCTCTCTAATCCTCACTGTCTACCTGTCAGTTCTTAATGTTTTTTTCTAGGGATATTCTTTCTCCATACATTCTTTCCTCAGAAAGTATTCCACTAGTCATGAAGTGGCTCAAATGAAAACATTTTAAAAGTCATTCTTAGTTCTTTCTTCTCCTTCCTGGCATGTCTAACCTGTCAGCCAGTCATGTCAAATATACCTGTAAAACATCTCAAATCCCTCCACTCTGTTCATCTTTCCTTACCAGCACAGGCTACCATCTTTTCTAACCTAGAATACTGGGAATAACTTATGCTTCTATGGTCTATTAAATAACAAATTACTGCAAATGTAGCGGCTCATAACAACGCAAATTTATTAGCTAGCAATTTCCAGTCAAGAGAAGAGCTAGTACTTCTGCTTAGGGTCTCACCATGCTGAAATAAGGTGTTGACTAGGGCTGCCAGTTTCCCCTGAGGATGAACATGAACTTAGTGACTGTGGTGGATGGACAACTGGTACACAGCATATAACCCCCAGCTGACCTGAGTAAGCAGGGTGATGGGTGAGGGAGGCCCACCTGAGACTGTTGCCAACAGCATAAGCGGTAGAACTGGAGAAGAAAAAAGGCTGTTGGGAGCTGGTAGAAGTTGTTGGGAGCCTGTTGGAAGTGGAGAGAAGCTGTAAGGAACTGTTGGTTTCTTTGGAGGAGCTTTTCATGCCAGCTTTCTGATGAACTCAGCTGTTTTCATCCTCTGAGGAGCTTGGGACCTTGCTGGCACTAATGATAGCTTCAGTTCACTTTAGGGGAGCTCTGGTCCTCACTTTGAGCATCACTTCACGGCTCTAGAGGGGAAGATAGTGCACTGCCAGTCTCCTGGAGAAGCTCGCTGCCTTGGCTTTCCTGATGGGAACTCAGCTGTCCTGATCATCAGAGGAGCTCGGGACCTCACTGTAGCTAAGAATGGTTGTGGTACTTTTGCAGGGAGCTCTGGTTCTTATTTTGAGTGTCACTTCCTGGCTCCAGTGTAGATCCCTCAGCCTGGTAGCACAGATCCTTCATCCTACTGGCACAGACTTCCTAGATTCCTTTGGGCCTTCTAGATTCCTGACCTTTGGGTCTTCCTGTGTAGATCCATGAAACAGGCCTGCATAAGAGATTGTTATGGGCTCTAGGCCTCCAGCTGGACTCATAGGAGGAACTGTAATGAGCTCTAGGTCTTCAGCTGGACTCATGCAGGACATTATCATGGGACCCAGGCTATCAGCTGGTCTCATGGGATTCAGGCCCTCACTGGTCAAGATTCTTTGGTCTTTAGTGTGTGGACAAATTTCCTTACTCTTATATATGATTCTTTGGGTGACTATCATAAATAATCTTACAAAATATGTGTCCTGTATTATATTGTTCCCCTTGCAAAAACCTTAAACCATAACAGTGACCACTGGAAAAACTTACTTCCTTAGCCAGTAAGACTGATGGCCCTGTCTTTTTGTGAGTTGTTGGCCAGGGATCATTCAGAGGCATTCACAGTATAGCTCTTTGCTTTCTTCCAGGCTTGTGGGAGCACTTTGATTGTTCACCCTTTTGCAAAGATCTCGCCTGCTCTGGGAGGCTACTCAGATTATCTACAGATCATCTGCCATCACACTCACAGGCATACAACACTCAAAGAGAAGGATTATGCAGAGTGCACACCCAGGGTCAGGAATCTTGGGGTCCACCTTGGAATGAGTTCCAATCACAGTCTTCTAATTGTTCTTCAGCTTTCTTTCCTTCTCCAATCCATTCTCCACTGCAGCTATGGTACTTACAAAATACATTAGATCTCGTAACCTCCCTATTTCAGGGCCTTAAATGATTTTCAATAAGATTTAGAATAGCAAAGTGATATGATATGGTCTCCTCTTACTTCATAACCTTACCATATGCCACTATTCTTGGTCAAGATGCTTATCTTATAGTGGATTTTTCCTACTTCATTGTAGACACCAAACTATTTCACTCCCTAGTACTTTAGGGACACATTATTTCTATGGCCTGCAATGTTCCTATATGGCTGCTCTGTACCACATTTTCTGTGCTTTTTCTTTCAGGAAATTTCATTTTGATGACTCCCTTCAAGGGTTCATTCAAAAAACTATTTGCAATTTTCTAGCCCAGTGCACTGGTTCCTTTATAGTATATTATTTTTAGCGATTATTTATTCATCAATATTCTCACATGTATTTGTAAAGACCTCGTTTTTAATAAGTTCTTAAGAATATTCATTTAACAAGTGAATGAGTTAGTATTTGTAATTAATGAATGTAAATCTAAGCTCACTTCAAAAGGTAGCTCAGATTGGTACCCACTTCCTAACAGAGTAAAAGGTAATCTTAAATATTTCTTCAAATATATAAAGCCATTCCAAAATTATAAAAAATCTTTGAATACATAAAATTACTTTAAAATTATTTTTATTTGTGTTCCAAACTTTTAACACATGTCAACAGCCTACTACTTTACATTTGTCTACTCTTTGTCCTCTTGTAAAAGGTTTATGTAAAAGCAATTTCCTTCAAGTTGTTGGAGTTATTCTTTTAATTGCCCCTAAGATACATGGGCAAATATTGGTCCTATACTGTGTTTTCCTACAAAAGGGAGGACTCAGTGGTAGTCATTAGATCATACGTTTCTTTTCCCCTGGGATGTATCAAAACATAAAAAGGGCAAAAACAGTCACTAGCATATAAACAGATATCTAGCTGGTCAATCTTCCAGAAAGGGCCATGTAAAGTGTTTGGTCAGGTGAAAAAGTATCCTATAGTGTGAGTCTGAAAATCATTAGGACCCAAAATCCCTGTTCTCTAGCCTTGGGACAAAAGGAAGATAAGGAAGGCCAAGAACTTTATATAATCCTTGATGTAAACCTATCAAGTTACCCACATGCTATATTGAGGTAGCAGAGCAGAGAATCTGCTCCCATATGCTGCTCCTGAGCCCCCGCTGACTCCTGTAACACTGTAGTTTCTTCCTCTTGTGCATCCCCTTGTCCCTGGCTTCTGCCAGCCCCCTTACTTGGGAGGAGAGAGAACGGAGTCAGTGCTCCTCTCAGGCTCAAACTCCTCAAGAATAAATTCAGGTTCAGGAGGAAAACTGTTCATTTTGATGAATGTAAAGCCTCACTGGCCATTATGTTATTCAGACCCCAACAGAACCAAATGTTTCCTTTGCTCTGAACATGCCTAAACTTTGAGTTCAGTTGCTTACAGTATCAGCTCTGTGGCTTCTTTAAAGATATTTTGTAAAGGTGGCAAAAGTCTCTAGTGTAGTAATATATATAATAAATGTTTTGACGGTGTCTTTGAAAGATGGATTCCCCTTGAGGCTTTGTCACATTCAGTGAGTTGTTCCTAATGAATCAAGTGAGGTAGATGTAACAAAGCAGGGATTCTGAGGCTGCGTCAATGTGGTTTTCTCCTTCATCTGTCTTGTTCTTTCACTCAGAGATGCTCTCAGGAGGAAGCTCAAGCAGCCACACAGAGGTCCACAGAGGACAGAAAAAGGGTCTCTTGGCCACTGACATGTAAGTGAGTCATCTCAGAAGTGGATCCTCCAGCCCTATCCAAGCCTTCCAACAAACATTAGCCCTGGGTGACATCCTGACAGCAATGCTGTGAAGGGCTGAGGTGGTACCACCCAGCTAAGCCACCCTGAAGTCACAGGAAATGGCAGGGATAAAAAGCGTTTATTGTTTTAAATCACAAACTTTGCGATAATTTCTTTCACGGAAAAGTTGTCTAGTAGTGGTTTAATTATTCATTCAATTTTCACTTTATATTGACAGTAACCCACATTTACATTGGACTACAGCACATTCATAAGTATTATTTCATTCATTATAAAAACCCTTGAATCAGGAAGAGTGGAATAATAGCTGTTTTAAAGGTGAAGAGAATGAGGCTCTGATAGGTTAAACCACCTTCTGAGGAATACTTTAACGTCCTGCACTGAGTGACCTACAAAGCCAGATGTACTACCCAGACCTCCAAAAGTTGAAGCTAGTTTTCTTTCTGCTGCAGTGACAGTTCCCAAACTTGTCTCCGCTGACACACAGTCGATGAATAGCACTGTTAGTGAGGACGCTATGGCTATTTGGACTTCTCTATACAAGCATTGCCTCTATTTTTCTCTGCCACTTACGGGAAGCCAATCAGTCTGGAAGTAAATCTAAAGTGATGTGAAGCCACGGTAATTTATTTCTCTAAACCAGCATCCCCCAACAGCAATGTAATGGTGGATACATGGGTAACTTAAATTTTTCTAAGATCACATGAAAAAGGAACAGTAAAATAAATGTTTGAAATATTTACCCTAGTATATACAAAATGTCATAAATGCATCATGTTATCAACACAAGGATTATTAATGTGATTGCTTATTTTCCTTTTCTCTTACTAGCCCAGAAATCAGGTACATGCATCTCCCAAGTGAGAATAGCCACATTGTTGGTGCTTAACTGCCTCATGTGACTAGCAGCTCCCATACTGGACAGTGCAGTCTAATTACATCATTCACAAAACCTCATACTTTTAGTATAAAGTGATGACAATCACAGCTCACAAATGATTTTAAACTGATTTTTTTTATCGTGCTGCTGAGTAAGGACTGGGGGCCACTGCCTCTATCTTGTTTTTCTTTCTGCAATGCCTTCTCCTCTTGGAGGACAAAAGCAAGAAGAAAGAAAAACAGTGGTGAGATGGTCCCTCGTGCAGAGACCTGTGATGTGTATGTCCTCATTAGTATAGTCATAAAAATAATAATTACAAAAACTTCCAAGGAAAACTATCTAGACTACTTCTGAGAACTCTCTCAGGCATCATGTACTGACACACAAATATACTTGCTATGCTGATTTAGAAAAGAATTATGACTAATTCATTGGTTTCCAAGCATCAGTTTATTGGTCTTGTTCTGCAGATGTGCAAAAGCTGGCAACAGTTGGAACTGTTGTGTGTATTCCATATTTTATTAATTCTGGGTAGTCTTCCCCACAAGCAATTTACATTAAAATAATGGCAGCTCATATGGCAACTTTACAACTTACAATTGTGCTTAATATTGAGAACTTTACATATATGTATATGTGTAAAATACACACACAGATGTATGTATTTTTAAATTATCACTTATACTGTGCCAGCCCATGTCCTTCCTCATCCATTGATCAAAATTCTTCCAACATTCTCAGCAAAGTTGGACAAAAGATCTACAAGACTTTGGACAGAACTTTAGCTCATCAGATTCAAAACACAAATATGAAGATTACCTGCAATTAGTGATGTTACAAGGGGTCAGAGAGAGGTAAATGCCAGAAGGGTAGTATTTTCTGTGGTTCAGAGCAACTGAAGCTAAGAGAAACATTTCAGGTGAAGCAGGCGGGCTTACAGTCAGTCAGCCAACACTATCAAGAAGATCAGTTTGTGTAGAGGCACAGGTGGAATCCAGGAGGGGCGGGGAGAAAAAATACCCTTCCTTGCTTTTTCTCTGATGAAGCATTAGTGCATCTTACACTTCAAAGAAAAAAACATACATTCTACCTGGTGAATGTTTTAAGTTCCTCAAAAGTAACTGTTTCAGTCTTTTAAATTCCATATTAAATTATCAGTGAGTCATGAGAAAAATGCTAATGTCAAAATTAAACTCAAATGAATCACTGTCCCTGGCTACAAAGCAGAAGCACTCTGCTCCGTGCCCACACTCACTCTGCTGAAACCCAAAGAGCTGCCAGCTGCCTCCCACCCCACCCCACCCTACCCCACTCCACTCCACCCTCGGGAGCAGCCCTTTTCCCCAGCATCCTGGAGCTGGAGTTACAGGGCCGGCAGGAGAGCAACGTCTTCCTCACCACGAGCATTTTCCACGAGGGAAGTCTGTGGAATTATTCCTCCTCCCAAAGTCAGTCTCATCACCATGGAAAAGGAAACAGCACAATAGGATCTTGTTCCTTGTCCAAACCAACATCTTTCAAGAGACCTTCAGGGCAGTTTCAATTAGGCTCCACATGCTCTTAGGTCTCTGGCTACATACGACTGAACTGTTCTCCCTTGTATGCAAGAAGTTGGCTTTTCCAGCTCCTCTTTCTCTAATATATTCCTTTATCTCCACATAAGGTCCTGACACACAAAGAGACAGAGGCAGAGAGAGAGAGAGAGGGAGGGAGAATGGAACTATAGGAAAACTCTAATTATGTTTTGAGGAGTTGGGAAAGTGATAGGGACAAGAAGACCAATTTCTACTCTTGCCAAACAAAGACCAAATCTTAACTTACCTCATCATGGGACAGTTGTGCTGGTCCTAAGATCCTTGGGGATCACAAGTCAAAAATCTTCTGATCCACTAGCAGCAGACTTCCAGAGCATTGCATTTTGGCAACAGCTTCCATGGAAAAATGTTCTTCCATTTACACCCCTGGAACTAAAACATTACCACCCTTTGAAATTTCTAGAAACACTACACAGAAAAGAGATCTGTCCCCAGCCTCCTGCCCTGCAAAGTTCCTTAATTAGTGTTCCAGGACTAACAACAGGACTGCTGTTTGGTCATCCCACCCTTCACAGTTCTGGGAGGGCAGCGCTTTGCAACTCTGTCTTCCATGTTATGAGAACGCACCCAATTGTATTTTAGGACTGTCTAGCAACATCCTCTCTGCTCCTTCTTGCCAAGTCTTTAAATAAAAAGTACCTTAGTGAACTCACAAGTACACCAAGGAGTGAGGCTGAACAAGCCACAAAGATAGATTCTTCCGACATCCTGGCTTCAAACTGGCTGCAGCTTCACTAAAGAGACGCTGAGGCATGAAAAGAGCGCATTTGCAGCTCACTTACATATTCTGTCTTATGACAACCTACCAAAGATAGATTTCCACAAAACGTAACACTGGGACAAGATCTGATATTTGTCTATCAGGCAGGGATAAATTTTCCTTTGGGTGGCTGTTGGTGATAAGAAGCTTCTAGATTTCAGTTCTCTTTCAGTTGAAAATTTTCTCTGAATTTCAATGAAGAATTCTTTAAAAAGTAACTTCTGAGCTCCTCTCTACACAGAGAAAAATATTCTGCACCATCACCAAAGAAGAGATTTTTATGCTATTATGGTATTTAAAAATTACCAAGCTGCAAGTAAAAGAAAGATGATGATAGATAGATAGATAGATAGATAGATAGATAGATAGATAGATTGTCACAAAAATCCTAACTTCTATTATTCAACTTGGCAGAATAAACAAACACACATGGAATCTGGTCAAATTCGGAAATCCTGGACTTTTTTCCTCAGCCTGTCATCCTATTTCCATTTAATGCCCACCTATAGAGTGTCATGGTAGCCTGATTCATTTTATGTTCTTGATGTGTACGTGTAATTATTTTCCTGGCTGGAATTACAGACAATACTGTTTGTGCTTTGGGGAACTGTAGGTTTACTGGTTAAACTAAGAGGCTGGGCAATTTCTACATCAGTAAGACTTTTTTAGAAGAGAGTATTTTGTCAAGTTTCTATGCACACGCCAGAAGGGCTTCAGAAGATTTTAGTTTCCAAGACAGTCTGTGATGAAACAACTTCAGAGCTCCCTCCTCGATCCCCATGCCAGGAAATCCTGCCTGTAAATGAATCAGGAAAGTGGTTAAAGTTTTCCATGGATTTGACTGAATTCCAGCCTAGGAAACCCCACAAAGAGAGCTAGAGAAGTGGCATGTCAGAGGGCAAGTAAGCGAGGAAGGAGGGAAGACCTCATTGAGGAGAGCGTGTCAGCTACAAAGTGCACACACATGCAAGAGGAACTTGTGAACACACGTCCAACTTGGCTGATCTATAAAGATCCTTTTTTTATAACATGCTCCCAAAGCATCTCACTGAAATGAGCAAATGACTTTGATTTCAAATTAGCCTTTCAAGAACTTTTACAAACATTTTCAACACTATCTACCAGAAAAGCAGAGGTGGCTTTCTCCTCCAGACAGGCTTCACACCCTAAACCTTGTATTTCCGAATATTGCTTCAAAAAGCAAAATTTTCTCCACCTCTTTGCCTTGAAACAATCGAAGCAGCTGGGAACTGCAGCTTGATTTTAACAGTGATTTAAAACACACCCTTGGAAACCAAGTCAGCTTTTTCTTTTCTTTCTCTCTCTTTTTTTTTTTTTTTTTTTTTTGCCCATCCAGGTGGGAAGCATGTTCCAGCAAACGGGAACAACACTTAGGAAAGTTCTCAAACAGATAATGCCATACGAGTCAGACTTCAAAAAACATTTTCTACCAGCCAGTCATCCACCAGACAAAAGGCAAAGGGAACCTGGTAAGAAAACTAAGGCTGCCATATAAAGACAGAGATAAAATAGTTCAGCTGCCAAGATTTGGCATCTTTAAAAATGTCTTTTCAATCTTTAACTTTTGTCTGCTTGGTCGTCTAGCAACCAAGTGCAGAAAAGAAAACTCCACCCAAAACAAAATGAAACAATACAGAAACTTTGCTTCACAAGTGTGTGTGTGTGTGTGTGTGTGTGTGTGTGTGTAAGATTCTCAGGGTGCAAAGATGGAAATCTGCTTTCAGACAATTAAAGCAGAAAGAGCCCTGACTGTAGACGTCAGGGAAGGAAGTTAGGAGTGAGCAAAAGAGCGAAAAGAAAATGTGTAATGCGGGATGTGGGTATAGTCTCCACACACCAGGCAAAAGCAAGGTTTACACTCTTAAGCAATAAAAACAAACCATTAAGCTCAGCCCAGCACTGTCAGGAAGTATAAAACAGTTCTTGAAACTTTGCAGTTACTATACAAAAGCTTTTCATAAACTCTGTTTCCTGATCTTCATTAAATGTTAACATCAAGTTGCCATGGGGCAATTAGCTTGCCTCCTGAAATCAATAAAAAATCAACAATTTGGAAATAGTTGTACAGTAAAATAGTTCAATAATTATTCTCTCATAGTGTTGTGGCCAAGCAGTTCCAGGGAAAATGCAGTCCAGATGAGATCCTGCCCCTTACGAGGGAAGCTTGAAGCAAATCAGTGCCTTGCTCAGAGACCCCCTCATCCAAACGCACTGTGACGAGGATAATGTGCTCCTAGCCCAAACATGGAGCGAGTGGGGCCCAGGGCACAGGGCAAACACAAGCTCCTAAGCTGCCTTAAAGTCAGTGTCTGGTGTAGCCCTGCGGAAGGACCTGGAGCACTCCATTCAAACACCAGGGCCATACACAAAATGACAAACCCAGTGGAAAGAAAATGAGGTGCTCTACACTTAGCATTGGGTCCCCAAACAGGAAAAATATCATTTTGGGGGTGGAGGTGATTTATGTGTGTACATGTGTGTATGCCCACTCATATATGTAAATGTTGTACATTCACAAGAGTGTATTTACTTCAGGTTAGGAATGAATCCATTCCAATACTTCCTCAACAAAGATCCAAAGCTGAGTTGCTCATAAGAAATCTTCAAAGAGCTCCTGAAAAGTAAAATGAGTCTACTCAATAAAGGGCTCTCATAGGACATTACTGAAAAGACATGCCGGCACCAAGCAAAGATAGGAAGTTACTTCTTTGCTGACTCTGATGCTTTCTAGTCTGAGTCTATTCATTTAAGCACTTTATTTGAAGCCAAGTACAGTATAGAAAATTCCAATATCCATTCAGTCAAACCTCAAATACCAGCTCTGAAAGCTTTATACCACCCTCTAGGCTCATTGGACTTGTACAGTGAACTAACTTATAACTTAAAAAAAATCAAGTATCATTTTTAGTATAAACAAATGCTTCCAGTGTACATCTATTTGCTGCCTTCAAAGGGAAAACTTTTAACTCACACGCTTGGAACTAAGATCACACAGGATCAGTTCAGTGGACTGACTTAAGCATTCAACTTTTTTAAAGCACATTTTTAAGGCCTTGCACCTGCTCCCCCATCCACATAGATGTACTGACACGTATTTGACTAAACTGACTACATACAAGCCCAAGCAAGCAAGGGGAGCAGATTTTACAAGATAAGCAACCAAGTGTTTTCATGTCTGAGGGTGGCTAGAACACAAAATTGCCAGTCATCTTGTGGGGGAAAAGAATGCCTTTGAAAAAAATAAGTAGGGCATCATTTTAGATACGGCGAAGTACAGTCAGATGCCATCCTGTATAGAGGTTTGCTTTTAGGTTTCCTTTAAATGCTGCTTCTTGGAGAAGGGCCACACTGGGTTCACTTCTGCAGTTATGATTAAGAGGACAGTCACCAAAGCATTGCTGCTTAAACTGGTCCTTTGGCTTCTCCTGGGAAATCGGAATGCAGGTTCTCAGGCCTCAGCTCAGACCCCCTGAAAGAGAATCTATAATATAACATGATTGTAGGGGGTCTGGATTCACATTAAACTTTCATACTCCTTAAGGCATTACTGGTGATTCGGATGTACGTTAACATCTAAGAAGTTTTATTTAGAACATTGGCCCCCCAAGTAAGGTAGAAAATCACTTTGAAGTTGGCAGGGCAGGGAAACAGAAAATTCTGCCCTGGAGAATACCATAAGGCTGTAATTTATGTCAGCAGGGTGGAAGACAGAGGAAAACCAATTTACCTGAGTGCAGCAGACTTGCCTATTCTCCCTGACTTTACCCTACCCGTCCCCTGAAGAAAAGTAAAACAGAAAAGGAACAAAGCCAGGATGCCCTAACTTCCACAAAGGCAGTACCCTGAGTCCCAGTTATTCTCGACTTTATTCTTTCCTGCAAGGCCAGCTTCCTTTAGCCTTATAATAGGTAAGGGAGCTGTAGCATATAAGCATTCAGTGAATCAGTATCTTAGCATTAACAGGACAGGAGAAAAATACACTATTGTAAAAGGCCTTGGATGCACTTCTGATGGCACAGACGGATTCTTTTTCCTCCCAGGAAAAAATGGAGGGGAAAAAATACAAACTTGGTAGGTTATCCTATGATTGGGTAGCTTGCTATACAGGCCAGTTTCACAGAGCTTTCTTGCGGGACAATTTAAAGAGCAACTGGAGTAGAAACATGAAAAGATGGAAGTGCAGAGATGTGTAAAACGCTCCTCCACCCGCTTCCCAGTGCTTGAAGGTAAAAGACAAACAGAGCAGCCCTGAGGTGCCACACAGGTTAAACCAAGCCAGGAAGGCACACATGGTGCAGACAAGCACAAAAACAGGTGACACAATTTAATTAATTTTGAAAGGTGATCCCTGAAATTTCAGAAAATACTACATGCTGGTTTTTTAAGCCAACTCTAAAGTGATTGGAAAGATCCTGCAGAATTATGACTGAAATTCCAGAAATTGTCATGATGTTAGTTATGACCCTGTTCCTCAAAATGAAGAATGAGAACTAAACTGTCTGGAAGGCTGCAGAACGTATGTAAGAATATCGCTTTTTACGTGAGCTGCCAGGGCAGTCAGAGTGTTCCATTATTATAAAACCTTTAAACTGAAACTGAAAATGCCATCATGTACACATATGTGATATGTATTATAAACATCTTCATGCATTTACACTCATATATTGTTTATATAGATATTAAATAGATCTATATTCCAAGAGATCACATTTGAGCTGATGCCATTAAAAGCAATTTTAACCATGAACATCAGAACCTACAAAGTGGAGAAATCCAAAGGGTGGACGCAACTGCCAAAGGGTGAAGTTCTTGCGCTACATTCTCACATTCTCATCTAGAGAACTTAGAGATGGAAAAACACAGATTAATTTGTTAAGATGCTAAGACTGCAATCTGTCCCTCATATGCCTGACAAGAGAATGAAGGGCCAGAGGACACAGCAAACCCTTCCTCTGTATTTGATTCTAATGATTCTACCGAGGCAAGAGCTGTAGAAATAGAGTAAAAGGAAGCTAAAAGATTTTCAAAGAATATCAGAGCTTTAATTTACAAATAAGACAAGCAGAACCTCAGCCCGCCCCCCCCCAAGGTACCTATGTTTGTTCCTTATCTGAAACTCCTGGTTAGAGTTTGATTATAAGTCTGTTACTTTACAAACACTAATTTTTAAAGCCAGTTCAGAGGCAGGAGTTAGGAGTGGGGGTTAGAACTAGGTTTCCGGCAGCATGGCAGGGTTAGAGGGGACGTAGTGCCCAAGAAATTGACCTAAAACGCTGCCGGTAAAATAGGAGTTGTGGGTTCCCTGGCCTTATAAACGGCCACAGAGCCCTTCCTGGCTTCTAACTCCAAGCTGGGGTACAGGAGCTCTACACTGCTAAGTGTTCATTCTGAGCAGCCTAATTTGACTTCATTCTGCTTGGGCTTCAGGCCAATTGGCAGATGTTCCTGTAGAAGCTGATCTCAGACACTTTCCCTTTCTAATTTTTTTGGCACCGTTGCCTCTGCTGCCTGGGATATCATCTCTGAAACTTTATCTTAGGTTCCCGGGTTTTGCTTGTTTTGTAGGCTTTGGTTTTTCCCTTAAATCTTCCTGTCCCAGAAAGGTTCTTATGAAAAATACTAAATCATTGGTAATTCCTTCAGTGTAAATATGACTTTTCAAATGACTTCCTTGCAATTTTCCAGCCATTCCTTACCTTTCCCCCCGCCACCCCCCATCTGGAATAAGTAACTGCAGAACAAAAACGCAAACACAAGGTCATCATTGTGAGCAAGCGCTCTACAAACGCACCACTCTCTCACACAGGATGGACTCTACAGAATGAAATGCCAGAGCTTTGATATTTATTATCTGAAATAGGTTTAACATTTGGAGAAATGTGTTCAAACATGTAACCTTGGAAAGAAAAGCAAGCTGATCAGTTGGAGAACAGGGTGCAGGCAGCAAACATGACGCGCACAATTTTGTTGTGTCTGGGGCAGAGTTAGAAAACTGGGCGCTTTGGAGCCATAAACAGCTCTCTGCTGTTTTCACCCCTTGCTGTTTTCAACAAATCCATTTTCAACTCTTGATGAGGGCTACAAGCTATCAGTTTTAAATATACATGACCACAATATCAATAATGAAAACATCTTATGTTTTATTTAATACTTTGGCCAGATCAGCCCCCTGGAAAGGGGTCCCTAGGTTAGGGAAGAAGAACAAAAAGCCATCATTTACTTTGCCACATGGTCATCGTTTCCCTAATTATTTCTATTGGTCCTGCTTTATTCTTTCTGCAAATGAAGGGGTGGAGGAAGGGATTCTGTATCACGTCAGTAATGTCTGATCCTTATCCAAATATTCCACCTAATAAGGATGAAAGTTCTCATGGACTGGACAACCACTCTGCAACATTCCTGAGAATTGAATAATATAATAATCTTGAAAGTCAGCAGAGTGGATTATCCGCTTTTTTTTTTTCTGGACTTGAACTTGTGAACTTAACAGTAGCGCTGCAAAAAAAAAGCAAATGTGCTGAGCACTTTGCCGGAGGAACCTTCCATGTAGACTTTTCATCTTAAATACACACAACTGAAAACAACTATGATTTTTTGGAAAATTATATACAAACCCGATACTTCTTTTGATTACATATAAATACAAATTAGCTATTTTTTTCTAAAAAGTGGTTATAATAGTAAATAAATACAAAATAAATCTGACCATTATACTTCATGTGCTGGGGTTGAACCCATATAAAATGTACAACTAAATACATTTTTAAATCTTTAAGGAATAATTCTCTGATTAAAATATTTGTTTTCCCAACTTCTTTTCGTAGATATAAATATATTTTCAAAATAGCTGTTTTTTTTTTTCCATTCCATTCCATAAATAAAGTCTTCATTGGGAAATATTAAAGTGTCAGCTGGTTTTGTTTTGGGAGGGAGGGGATTTGGG